>NW_015171559.1:94173-126560 GCF_001447785.1 Gekko japonicus | reverse complement strand
ATTCTGTGTTATCTAATAATAACCATTGAAAGCCTTGCCAGTGGCAGATTGCCGTATTACCTAAAATATTGCTGTAGTTTTGCATTTCCTGTGATAGTTTTGTAGAAGCCACAGATAATGAAACAACTTACTTTATATGTATAAATGTGTGTATATGTATAGACATAAATGTGTGTGCATATATAAAATAAAAAGTAGCAGTGCAAAAATGAATAAGATTACTTTTGTAAACCCATACTACCTGTTTGTAAATATGATTTATATATTATTGTAAATACAGTTTCCTGTACTTGATTGTAAGCAAGAATAGAGTAAATAAATCTGATGTTAAGGTAAATTGATATCACATCTTATTTCCCGTCCTCTCGTTTCAAGGCTAAAATTGCCAGACTGACAAAACGTTTTGGAGCAGCTAGAGAAGATTTGAAAAAAAAATCTGAAGTAAGGCTAGAGCTTTATGTTATTTTTCTATTTATTGTTTAGAGCAAAATAACTACCTAGATGAAGATGATCTTGGACCTTACTGGAATGAAATCAGTCCTCTTTGATTAAAACAATATCCATAGCATTGCAGGAAATAATTTAATTATATTTTAGGATGAAATGGGAGGGAGGAAATATTCTGTAAACTGTCAAGGGGAGAAAATCTTTTAGAAATTCAGAGCAGATGAGTGTAACTGTATTGAGCCTTGGGGTCTTCTCCAGCAGTGGCCTCATTAAAAATCTAATTGCGGCTAGGTGATCTGTGATAATTTCCATATTTCAGCAATACCAAGTATGACTTGCCTGTTGATTTAGAGCATGCAGAACTTGTTGATACTATATATTTCTACGTTTTCCTTTGAATCATTGCAGGTGTCTTATGAGAGCAGAGATTTTATTTTTAAAAACTTCATGGCATGTGACCCATGAACTACAGGTTCCTCATTTACATCAAAGAGCGACACTGATTTAAGAAAACAGTACTGATTTCTTACTGTTTGAAATAGATAGAAGAGGTGGCCTTCTTAATGTTTATTTCTCCAAATAGCTGCAAAGTTTGAAGGAGGGCAGTATTATTAGTTCAGCATTTCAAATCACAGCTATAGTGGTGCAGGCAGACTTACCAATAGCTTATATTGAGATCCCAGATGCATCAAGTACAGGTATGTTAAGTTTTTGAAGGGGGAAAGACAAGTATACTTGGTGAATAGAACAAACATGTATGAATATGACTTTAAGGCTGTAGGTCTCACATTGGCTTCTGTTGCTTTATAGAATCCACAAAGCTCACCTCAATCCCCAGGAAAAGCAGTGAGTGATACAGGCGGTATTAACAGTGTGGCATATAGGTAAGATTTGAGAATGCAATACAGCCTGTAAGCATGCTTGTCTGTTGTGCATTTTTTCAGTGCTGCTGTTAAAAGGATAAATAATTTTTATCAGCTCTCTTAAGAATTCTCATTCAGAGGAGGGCATCTTTAATGAATGTTTCTCTCATCAATGATAGAAATGGGGACAAAGTTGCAGCTTCCCATCCACTGCTGACAGCTACCTTCTTCTCCAACATTTCCTGCCTTCTTGCAGACTGCTGTTTTTCTAGGAACCACTATTCCTTAGCTTCCATTTTGGTTTATTTAGCAGTCAGTTTCTTTTTACATTTATGTTCCTTTCCCCCTCTCTCCGTTCTGTGTGACATTGGGGCTTGAATATAATTTATTGTGGTTCACGACCAGATACAAGTTCACACAGCAAATCATTTTTCAGTTGAATGTATAGATGTTAAAACATTCCAACTGGATGAACAAATATAGAATTTTAACAGAGTAGTTAATTAAATACATATAAATGTTAATTAAAAAAAATTAAATACATATAAAAAATAACATCATAAAACCATTTAATTGTCAAACAGATATGCCCTGACATTCTTTTCCTACAGGAAACACACCTGCATTCTAGCACTCATCCTGCTTTGAAGACACCCTATTTCCCTATTCAGTTCCTGACTCCGGGATCTTCAAAGGATATTGATGGCCAAAAAAGTAAACTTCATTCTAGATTCAAAGGTGTAAAAGATCCCTTGGGCAGATTTCTGTTTGTAAAAGGATCCATTGAAGGGAAAAAATGGACGTTTTCATCCTTATATGCTCCTAATAACAACCAAATCTCTTTCCTACAAGAGGTCCTCTCAAAGCTGCAAGTGTTTGGGGAAGGAAATATGGTGATAGGAGGAGACCTGAACTTTATTGTTGATAATTACCTAGATCGCTCCTCTAGTAAACACACTAACAGCAGAGCATCAACTGCCCAAACTAAACTGGCTGGTCTTTTGGCATCCTTTATTTTATGTGATACCTGGAGATTTCTACATCCGCTGACCCGAGACTACTCGTATTTTTCAGCCCGACATTGTGTTTTCACTAGACTGGATTATATTTTAATTTCCTCCTCTCTGATACCTCACCTTCACTCTGCCAATATAGGCCCCAGGCATCTATCAGACCATGCCTGGTTGGAATGTCATCTCCAAACAACAACAAATCACACAACAGATAAACAATGGACGATGGATACATCTATTTTATTGAATTCTCAAATAAAAGAACAGCTAGAAAAAGACAGACTTCTTCAAGGAAAATAATGAAACTGGAACATCCATTTGTATCAGATGGAATGCAATGAAGGCAGTTCTACGGTGATTCATCATATCCTCTACCTCACACCTGTGAAAAGAAAAAGAAAGATTGAGATTAATGACGATGGAACATATCACCTCCTTGGAAAGAGAACACAAAAGGACAGGAAGGAAATCAACATATGATGAGCTTCAAGCAACAACGTAAGATCCTAGACTCCCTGGAAACTACACAAGTTCAACGTAACCTTCTATTTATGAAACAGAAATTCTTGCACAAATTCGCCAAAAACACACGTTTGCTGGCTTGGAGAGTGAAAGATGGAAAAAAGCTGTTGTGGGGGCCCTGAAGTCTCCTGATGGTAGAACTCACACCTTATCAAAAGATATTGCTTTTGCCTTCGTGGAATACTATGAAAAATTATATATTTCAGGTTACCCCTCCCAGACAGTAATATGCTCCTTCTTGGACAATCTAACACCAATGAAAAAATTATCCATATCACAAGTGGAGTATTTAGATAAAATAATCTCGGCTCAAGAACTAACAGATGCAATAAAACAAATGAAGGTGCATAAATCTCTGGGTCTTGATGGACTCCCGGTGGAGTTTTATAAGACCTTTAGAACAACGCTACTCTCACCCCTTCTGTCTTTATGTAATGAGATATTGACAACGAGAGTTGCTCTTCCATCCTGGTCAGAATCATCGATTGTAGTTGATCCCAAAGGAAAAAAAGGATCCTATGAACCCAGCCTCCTACCGACCCATAGCTTTGCTAAACAATGATGCTAAGCTATTCTCCACAATCCTTGCAAATCGTCTTAAATCCATTATCTCAGAACTCGTGATGGAAGATCAGACCAGATTTATACCAGGAGGACAGATAACAGATAATATCAGATGCACCCTCAACATCATCTGGAATGGGAAGAAAGATCGTTCTGAAAAGTTAATCTTAGCCCTGGATTTCGAGAAAGCCTTCGACTCCATTGAAATACCATATGTAATGGAGTTACTGCATAATTTGGGCTTTGGCCAGAACTTCCTAACGGCTCTGCATTCTATCTACCATCATCCAAAATCCATGGTGAGAATCAATGGTACCAACTCATCTTTCTTCTACCCCACCCAGGGTACCAGGCAAAGGTGCCGTCTCTCACCTCTTATCTTCGCATTAGCTGTTGAACCTCTTGCAGAAAAGCTACGTAGGACCCCAGGGTTTTCAGGAGTCACTATTGGTGGTTCGAACACAAGCTGACTTTATACGCAGACGATACAACGCTTTATGTAACAGATCCTAGGAACTCACTTCCAATCATCTCCATCATTGACTAATTTGGGGTCATATCTGGATTACAGCTGAACTCACAGAAATCTGAAATTTACCCAGTCACCATATCAAAAATGACAAGAGAAGAGTTGACTACTTCCTTTCCTTACAAATGGATCTCTGCAGGTTGGAGACACTTGGGAATTCAGATACTGTTGGAACTTAACAAACTCTTTGACTCTAGTTTCAAAAAACTGCATACTGATATTCAAAGCCGAATCCAAGACTGGAATGCTTTAAAACTATCCTTAGCAGATTGTATGCAACTCATCCAAAGCTTTTTATTTCCTAGCTTTCTCTTCCTTTTCCGAGCATTACCTATACATATTCCGGACGTTGAAATAATCAAATGGCAAAGCACTCTTACTTCCTTTTTATGGGCCTCCAAACGTTCCAGAATCGACAGACGTCACCTCTCAAGACCAATTTCAAAAGGTGGTCTAGGGCTACCTTCATTGCGCCATTATCATCCGACGGCTGTTCTTTCTAACATAGTAATGATGTTACAACGGACATACACGATGAACTGGATATTACTTGAACAGTCATATACTTGGCCTTTTACTCTTCAAGAGATTTTTTTGATCTCTCCATCTCTTCGTCCTAAAATAATTGCTAATAATCCTTTCTTATCTTCACCCACTGAAAGTTTGGGATCATAGAAAGAAAGAGATTCCCCCGAAGTTATTGCCTCTTTCCACGTATATAAGTCAATCATGGTTCCCCCCAGGGATGGACCGGGAGGCCTTTTTTATTTGGCTCACCTCTGACTTCACTTGGATTCAAGACCTTGCTCCAAAAGGATCACTATACCCTAAGAGCTATTATGAGGAGAAAACAGGCATGAAAATCCTCTGGCTACAATATTATCAACTAAAGAGCCTTCTAGATCATCTTAAATCTTCAGATACGTTCTCCAGACCCAAAACAGACTTTGAAAGAATAGTGGACTCTTTCTCAAACACTTATATAAAATTTTGTTTGAATCAGAGAGAGATATTATCTTCAAAAATAAAAAATCATGGAAATCTGACTTAGGTTCTGTTCTGTCCCCTCAACAGTGGTCCTCAATCTGGAATTCCTCAGCTAACAAAACTAAAACCTTTAGTATTAGGCTACAGTTTTTCAAACTTACTACACGCTGGTACTACACTCCTGTTAAATTACACCATATCAATCCAACATACAGTCAGTTGTGCTGGGAACATTGCAGAGATAGTGGTAGTTTCTTCCATTGCTGGTGGAGTTGTCCTTCCATTCAAATCTTCTGGAAACAGATTCTAGAGGAAATAGACAAGATCACAAACATGAAACTCCCACTAGACCCAGGTACTCTTCCGTTGAATCTACCAGACTCAAATTCTACTCAAATTCCAGGAACTTGTATCTATACTGTTAGCTGTTGCTAGACTTACCATATCTACGATTTGGAAATCACATAATTCTCCATCCATCTCAGCCTGGAGAGACAAATTGTGGGATCATTTCATCATGGAAAAGATCACAAACATCTCCAATAACACTACTGCTACGTCTGAGAAGCTCATGAGAGTTTTGTTGGTATATGGTTCCCTTTACTTCAATACATAACTGAAAATTAATATCTCCCTTCGAACTCTATCTAAAATACCTGGCTTCACTTTTAATCTGGAAACCCTTAGTCGGAGCACTTTCACTAGAAACTTTAATTTGCTCTTGTTTTTTAAATTCAAGGGTATTTAAATTAGTCTGTCTTGATACTAATACTAAATGAGCTATGAATTATCAGTTTGAAAGTTGAACAATGTCTGCTTAGTTACAGAAAAATTGGAACACTGTGCTGTTAACCTATGTTAACCTATGTACCTTTTGTGTATTAGTTTACACTTATTGTAACATTACATTTACTATTAATAAAAAAATTAAATAATAAAACCATTTAATTATAAACCTGAAAATTAAAACAGGCACTATTTAATCGAATTTCTAATAAAATCTAAATCAGAACTCAGAAACAGAACTAAAAGACTTTGGAGCTTATTATTTAATTTCAACCACATTGATTTTAGGGAGTCCTCTGCCAAAGCAGTAGGCAGTAAAGGGGGATGAAGCCAGTTGATCACCTAGACAGAAAGGTAATTGATACTGCTGAAATCCCAGTACAGGAACAACAAGAGTAAACTGCCTCCTCAAGGTCTGGGGGTGCGGCCAGTGTTCTAGAAAGGAACTGCAAGCAGCAGTGTGCCCTCAGATGATTTGGAGGCAGAGGAGAGGCCCAGTGTGTCACAGAGCAACAATTTTGGTGACAGTTCCTCAGATTGCCAGAGAAGACCAAGCAGAAGTTTGATATGAAATAGGGGTAACTTCCTTATTCCTCAAAGATTCCCTTCTGGAATTAGGGTAATCTTCCCTTCCAGTGCCTGAGGAACTGAAGAAATGGCTTCAGAATTCTGTGGTAGAGGAGCTGGCTAAAAGATGCTTTACCAGTGAAGTACCTTATACTAAAGGGAAAAGTCACAACTAGGAGTGTGCATTCGGCAATAGCCGAACCAGAAAAATATGTGAAAAATACCTTGTCGGTATTTTTCGGGTATCATATAAGCCAAATACAGATCTGTATACCTTCCTTCCCTGATCCTCTTCGCTGCTGTGGAGAAACGTTGGGGGGGGGGATGTTTAAATGCCTTTCTTTCCCTCTATGAGATCAGGGAGGTAAAGAAAGGCATTTTAAACATGCTGGGTTCCCTGGCAGTCTTCTCCCCGCAGCTGCGGGGCACCTGGAGAATAGCTGGCAGGGAACCCAGGCATGTTTCCATACCTGCTGTTCGCTTCCCCAGCCAACCCGCCGCAGCAGGCCAGCTGTGGAACCGAAGGGCAGCCAGGGAAACATGCCTGGGTTCTCTGCCTGCCCTTTTCCAGCTACCCGATGTCAGCTAGAGAAGGGAAGGCAGAGAGAGGAGGCTTTCCCTTGTCAATTTCACTCACAGCTGACTGGCGGGCATTAAAATTGCCAAGGAAATCTACAGGGGCTACCATAGGGAAAGGTGGCATAGGGAGGTCCCTGGTCTGCTGACGATCTTCTTTGTGGTCTCTGTGCAGTCCCACACTTGGGTTTGGCACCTGCGCTTGAACCCAACCTAGGAGAACTACAAGAGTTAGCCTCTGACATTTTTTTAAAATAAAACCCGTAGGGATATTTTTTATTTTGCAATAGACTACAGAACTACAAAGAAAATATTAGGAAGGGAGCTACAACTAGGGATAAAGGAAAGATAACCACACTATGCTAAAACCCCAAGAGGAGGAGATCTGTTAATCTAAGTGTTAGTACGAAATGTGTTAATATGTTAGTTGTTATGAGAGAACTTTCTGATCATCTTCTTGTTCTTCACTTCAAAAGGCCATTTTCCGAGTCCTTCTGCCTTCACTTCGGCTGTCTGTCTCTAAAATCGTATACAACTCTGGCAGGACCTCCATCATAGGCATTTTTGGTCCTATTCTACATAGTAGCAACCTTGAGAGGTGCACTTTCAAGCTTAGGAGACCTGGCCCATAAAGAAATTTAACAATATTGTCTTGTAAAGAAATTGGAATGAGACTTTCTATTGTGGCTCTTTGTTTCTGAGGAAGGACCAAAAGTCTGAAACACTGTATACTACCTAGGAAAAGTGTTGGATATCTACTTTGGACTTGATGCATTCTGTAGATTTCTATATTTCCTATGATGGATTTTATGTACAGATTTATTGCTGATTACATATGTGTTTCACTTTGCTGAAGTCTCTTTTTGTACATTTACTCTTGCGGGTATTTCAGCACACAGTTGTTTTGCTGCTACTTGCCATTTTGTATTGTGTGCTGCATTGTTTTGTTATTTGTTGGAACAAACATCGGCCTTGGCACCGACTGTGCCCATTGGCACTTGTTACCACTCCTTCCCCTGCCCTGAACTTGGACCAGTCTGGCCTAATTATCCAGACACCGACATGGAACTCGACGTTTTACACTCGGCAGCTGAAGCGAACCAGATTCACCACCCGTCTCTGCCAGACCGTGAGGGTCAGAAAATCAACACCTTGGGAAGAAAAACGTTATCTCTCACTACAACGTCTAAAATACACAATTATTCAGCCTATATTTCCGCATATACCTTCCATCTGACTAATCAGTTCAGCGCTTTAATACCTGAGCTGACCAAACCCTCTCAGAAAGCTGCAGTTACTTTGGTCTCTGAGATGTCTTGACATTCCAAGCAACAAATTAACACTTTAAGACATGTGGTTTCCTGCTCTTCCAGGGTGCTGGCAACTTCCTTTTTTAAAAAAGGTTTTTTTATTAATCATTTCAACAAATACAACAATAATACAATAATAGTAAAACAAAAATAACCAACATTCAATAGGTAACATCGAGTTTTGTCAACATATCTGCAACATACAACAGCGCTATAAATTTACTATTTGTTATTTTCAAAAGAATTTGGGTTTGTTTTTTAACACTTATAATTTTTTTTATTTTCTAAAGATAACAATAATATTTTAAAAACCAAAAATAAAATACAAATATGAATATAATAACTAACATATCAAGTGAATTAATACAATCTTATTTCTTAACACATTCTTAATAAAATACAGAATTAAGATATTTCTTGGGCAAAGAACAATATTCATTTGGTGAGTTAGAAACATAGTCAAAAAATTATTCGAAGTCTTAAGTCGGTTTGTTGCCATCATCTGAGATGCTAATTTGTCAGCTACTGCTAGGTCCCAAACTTTCATAAACCATTGTCTTACAGTTGGTACCTTTTTCGATTTCCAGTTTTGTGCAATTAAAGTTTTTGCCGCAATAAGAAAAATTAAAAGAAGATCTACTTTGTTACTCGATTTTTTCATTGAATTTGGGTTTTTTAAATCAAAACAACATTTTTCCAGTATGTTATTTTTCCAATAACAGTATCTTATTCCAAGACACTAAAAGGCTAGACAACACATCCAATTACCATGTCAGATTACACAGGGAAGCCATTGAAATTCATAAACATAAACACAATTTCAACAGGGAAGAAGAGAGTTTAAAAATAAATAGGGCATGGTTTCCAGTCCTGAAAAACACAAAATGCTCTACATCTTACAACAGCACTACAGATAAGATTAGAATTTCAACAGCCAATCCATATGCAAAAGAACCTCCTTAGGAAAGCTCCTCCATTAGCATGTCACAGCCTGGTATACTCCTACAAGATAATGACTCAGCCCTCCCCCATCTTCCTGAGTAGATATAAATTACCTGCCTACCATTTTTCTTCTCACACTGACACAGAGAGTACTCCATCTTTCTGTGTTACACCTCAGAGGAGGCCAGTCACAGCTGCTGGCAAAATGTCAGGTACTACAGTGCCAAGACCATGGCCATACAGCTTGGAAAATCTACAACTGCTAACTTTTTGGGAATCGTTGTTATCCAAAAGTTGTTTTCCATAGTCTGTGGGAATCCTTGTTATGGATTGTTTAATTATAGGCATATTGCGAAGATGTTTTAGCTGAAAAAATTCAAACCATGGTAATTGGTGGTTGGTTAGATTTTCTAGTTCAGTTTTATTTTTAATTTGTCCTTTTTTTTCTATATCACAAAATATGGATCAATTGTTTTCCCTCCAAATAGGGTAGGCTATGTTATTAAAGGTTGGCAAAAATCAAGGCTGACCTGTAAAAGTTGTTATATGAGAAACTGGGGTAGAAATCTTATTTGTATCCCAAATACAATTCAATTCAATTTTATTTATTTAGCTCACATGACCAATGGTCTCAAGCACACCCACAGAATACAACAAAAATGTAAATTATCCCAGATACTAAGTGTATGTGCAAGAAAGGGGCTATTTTGGATGTTTTTGGGACAGTCTGTGGATTTAAGCCAAATCAGTTTTTGAAAGTTTTTTGAGTCTATATTGGTAAACGCGATAAGTTTCCAGTCTAATTTGTGTCTTGTGCTATAGAGTTTTATAATGTTCAAAAGAGCAGTGGCTTCATAGTAGGATCTGACTTCTGGAAAAGCTAAGCCACCCTTACGAATAGGTTTTATGAGGGTTTGAAGCACGATTCCTGGTCATCTGTTTCCCCCCAAAAAAATTATAACAGAATTTTGCCATTTAGTAAGCAATATCTGTGGGAGAGATATGGGTAGGGCTCGGAAAAGAAATAATAGTTTTGGGGAAATAAATGGTTTAATTAAATAATATCTTTCTGCCCATGAAAATGAATTTTTATTCCATTGAGTAAATTGAGTGAATCGACTTAAAAAGCTCCTTATAGTTAAATTCAATTAGATTATCTACATTGGATGCTAGCAAATTCCATTGCACTCCAGTGTTATGCTTGGCTGAGATCATCGTCCTTGAAGCCGGATATAAAATCCAGGATAAAGGATCTACCTTTTGATGGAGAGGGCTTATTTCACTTGACCACAGACAAGATCCTCACTAATGTCAACAACTGCAGGAAGTGGGCAAAGAGCTTGGGTATTTCTCAACCTGCGACCCAACGCCATCCCAAATCTAGACGATGGAAGCCTAGCTTTTACAAACACCAACACACTCCATGCCAGTCTGATACCTGGAGACATAAGCCCTCTGCCAACAAGCAGCGCTACCAAGCAAGGCCTAAGAACCAATCCAGCAAGAAACAAACACCTCAGCCAAAACAGTCTCTTTGAGTTTGCTGCCCTTTTGGACTTTCCCCCTCCTCTGCACGTCACCCCACCCCTGGGCACCAGATTACAAATATTCCTCCCAGCTTGGATGTCGATCACCTCAGACACCTAGGTCCTCACCATCATCAGGGTGGGGTACGCTGTAGTGTTTCATTCCATCCCCTGTATCCCTGATTTTGTGGCAATCTGCTTCCTGCAGGATGAGGTTTGAGTTCTCCTCTCAAAGGAAACCATAGAGATCATTCCCCAAGCTCAACACCATCTGGAATTCTACTCCCAATACTTCATTATACCGAAGCGAGGCGTGGCAGATGAGGTAATACATAGCATGAACTTGCAGTGACTCAATCTGTACATCCGGCACAAGGTTCTGGATAGTCACACTGCAATCCATACTCCCTCTGCTCCTTGAGGATGCCTGCTTCCACATCATCATTTGGCTGCAGCACTGCCACTACCTGTGATTCACCATGAGACCCCACCCCTACCAATATCGGGTGCTTCCATTCGGTTTATCAACGGCCTTGAGAGTTTTAATAAAGTGCATGGTGGTGACTGTGGCCCTCAAGCAACAAGGGATCACAGGTTTTCAGTACATCAACGACTGGTTGATAGTTTCCCATTCCTCCCAGCAACTTCACGAGGGCATCTCCATCATGCTGCGGCTTCCGGCTTGATTAGAACTTTGTGTGAACCTTGAAAAATCCTTCCGACAACCAACTCAGTCTCTACAGTTTATTGGGGCTCAAGTCTGCACTACCCAACAATGGGCATACTTCCCAGGGAACAGGGCTGTCCATCTCCATTCACTTGTGGAAACTGTCATCATAACACCCACATAGCCTGTAGTAACTGTTCAGCATCTTCTGGGTCTCATGGCTGCAACTACATTTGTCATTTCTTTTGCCAGGCTACATATGCGGCCTCTTCAACTCTGGTTCTCCTGCAGCTTCAAACCCAATTTTCAGCCCCCCAGCATAGTCTTGACCTTTGAATACTGGATCCAAGACAGCAACCTGCCCTGTGGCATGCCTTTCCAATTGCCATTGCTGGATGCCATTCTGACAACCAATGCTTTGCTGTGGGGTTGGGGAGCCCACTATTGGACACTCAAGGCACAGAGCCAGTGGTCAGACGACTGCATATCAGTTGTCTGGGGCTCATGGCAGTCCATCGAGCCTTGAAGTTTTATCTCCAGTCCCTGCAAAGTCTGCATGTTCAGGTCGCTATGGCCAACACTGCAACCATCTATTACATAAATGAGCAGAGCAGGACAGTGTCAGCAAAGCTCTGCAAGAGGGCTCTAACCCTCTGGCACTGGTGCAGGGACCATGACATTCATCTAATGGTGGTACATGTGCCAGGTATTCTGAATTCCCTGGTGGAACTCCTAAGCTGGACCAAGTCCAAGGAACACAAATGGTCACTGAATCCTTTATACCTGCTTCCCATCTTCTGTGCTTTCAGCCACCCTCAGGTAGATGATTTGCAACCAAGGACAATGTGAAATGCACAATATTTTACAGTAGAGGGCCACCACACCAAGGGTCGTCCAGTGATGCCTTTTTGTATCACTGGGACACTCTTTTACATGTTTCCTCCATTTCCACTTATAACCTGCACTATCCAGAAGATAGTCAACGACCATATGGACTGTATTCTCATGGCTCCTGGGGGCTGAGACAGCCTTTGTTTGTGAGGCTACTGCAGATGTCCTGCCATACTTCTCTTCGCTTCCCACCAGTGCCTGATTCCTCTCACAGCATCAAGGGAAAGTCCAGCACCATAACTTGAATCTCTTCCATTTGACTGTGTGGAAGATAACAGCCTAAGCTTTCCTCCTGAAGTCCAGCGTGTCTTGCTGAATGCATGGAAGCTGACTACCTGTCACGCTTACCAAGCAAAGTGGAAGCACTTCTCAATTCATGCTGACAGCCATCATATGGACCTTAGCTCCTCTTTCTGAGATCCTCTCCTACATGGTCTTTCCTTGGGATTTGGGACTGCACTTCTCATCCCTTCTCCGCAATATCTGCCTTCCACAATTTGATAGATGGTAGAACTTGCATCATGTCACCAAATGCCCTTTTGGACATGATGCCCCTCAAGGGGATGCTCAGGCTGCACCCTCTGGTGAAACCCTTGGTACCTGAATGGAGCCTGTCTCTTGTCATCTCAAAACTCATGGGTAAACCCTTTAAGCTGCTAGTGACAACATCTTCTATCATGAAAGATGGCCTTTTTGGTTGCTATTACATTGGCAAAAAGGGTGCGTGACCTCTGCGCTTTCCACTCTGACCCACCTTATACTATCTTCCATAAGGAGAAGGTGGTACTCTGTCCAGATCCCACATTTCTACCAAAGGTAGAACTTTTTTTCAGCTATCCCATCCTACGCTTCTGCCTACATTCTGTTTGGAACCTACTGATGACAGTCAACAATCACTGCATACCCCAGATGTTCTCAGGGCATTATCCTTCTACCTTTCCAGGACTTGACCGTTCCAATGGGATCCTCCCTTGTTTGTGGCTTACGGCAATCCCCATAAGGGCTGCAGGATTTCCCTCCAGCGATTGGCAAACTGGGTGACATCTGTTTTCACAGCTCCCGCCCATCCAGCGGTTCGAAAGCCTTAACAACTTGCGAGTAGATGAATGGGTACCTGCCTTAGAAGGCAGGGAGCACCCTCTTCCATTGGGAGGTAAGGTGGGACTCTGGCAGTGGCGGAGCGGAGCGCAATGGCAGCAGGCGAGGTGGCGAGCGGAAATAAAGAAAGACGTAACATCGAGCGGTGGTGCGGAGGTGGAGCCAGGAAGCATAAAGACCCAGCGGCGCAGGCGCGGCGGAGCCTGAGGGACGGAGCTGCGCCGATGCGGTCGGCGCAACGAATGGGCCCGTCAACTCCAGAAGACCACCGAGAAGTCTGAAAGGAAAAAAGGATGGGAGAGACCGAGCTGAAGCCGGGAGCCGAGCCAAGACAAGCCGAGGAAAACACCAACTGAATCCCACTGGGTGCTGGTAGGCAATCCCGCCCCAATGATGTATGTGCCCATAGTTAGGGATAATAAAACTATGTAAGCCGCTCAGAGACCCCAAGGGAGGGGTTCGAGCGGGATATAAGCTGAATGAAATAAATAAATAAATACTTGTACTGCAGTTATGTGGTCATCACATTCGATTTTTGTGACACTTTATGTCCTCAATATCGGAGCTCGGTGAGCTGCGTCTTGGACAGTTGGTGCTGAGGTCCATCTTCCATTGATGCTTGCATTGATCCATCCATTCAGGTAGTCCCCTGCAGATAAAATTGCATATGCTCTCATGTTTATCTGTTGTCCTTGCTTGTCAGCACCCGCCATCCATCTATTGTAGCTCGCTAATCCCCAAGTGTGGAAGTTCACAGAGACCACAACGAAGATAAACAGGTTGCTTACCTGTAATTGATGATCTTCGAGTAGACATCTGTGCAGTCACACTTGCCGACCCAATCATCCTCACTGCTGGCATCTCTCATTCACTTAGTTTATGGGACTTACCGGTAGCAACTGGAAAGAACTGGGTGGGAGGGTGCTTTCTCCTTGTTCCAGGCATGCACAGTCGATGCCTGCTCCCTAGAGCACAGGAGAAAAGCACACCAAAATGCCAGAGGCTAGCTCTTGTAGTTCTCTGAAGTCGAGTTTGAGCCCAGGCACCAGACCCAAGTGTGAGACTACACAGATGGCCACTTGAAGATTATCAGTTATAGGAGCAACCTATTTTTTTTTTTAATTTGATTATGGTCTCAGTTTTTTTTTACCCTCTTTACTTATGCTGTCTGTAAATAGTTAGTCTTAGAAAACTTGAGCAAACTTTAAGTTAGGAATATAGTTCCCTTAGAAGATAGAATGTTCCACCTGTGGAAACCTCCAAACTGACGAGGAGGAGGGAGCATGGAGACAGGGAGATGCAACTTTGTCCTTGCCTCCAAAGCTGATGAGAGAAACACCCAGCAATCAAGGATCCCTTCCATACCTCCAATGCGGACATAACTAAGTCGGATGTTCTGTTATTTTCAAAGCCAGGAGTAGTTCCTGTACTATATTTTTTAGGAACTCAGGACTCCTTGTTACACATAAATATGAAGAACTCAGCACTCTGATGACATAAGACTCTGGAATAAGTTTTTCTGTGGTTGCTGCAGCTTGATTGGTACTGCTAATGCAAATCTTTATTCCATAGAAATGCTGGCACAGTGAGACAGATGCTAGAGTCCAAGAGGAATACAGGTGACAGCACACCAACCACTTTTCAGACATCTGTGAATACAGGTAAAAGACTCATTTCCACTTCAGAAGTGTATTTAACTTTTTCCTGTACAAGTGTGTGTATATGTTTAAAAAGCAAATTATATTGTTATTGCCAAGTAGTATCCTTATGCACATAAGAGGCCAGGCTCTCTCCTGTTGAAACCCAAGGCTGGCACTGGATAATAATGAGAGTTAATAGAGCAGCCCTAACCTGGATGGCCCAGGCTAGCCCAGTCTCATTGGGTCTTGGAAGCTAAGCAAGGTTGGCCCTGATTAGTACTTGGATGGGATACCACAAAAGAAGTCCAGGGTTGTGATGCAGAGACAGGCAATGGCAAACCACCTCTGAACATCCCTTGCCTTGAAAACCCTATGGGGTCACCATAAGTCAGCTGTGATTTGACAGCAGTTTCCACCACCAGTAGAGCAAAGAGTGTAGAGTAGTGTTCCTGTGCAGATTCCTTCTACTAATTACTTCTAGTTTTTTTTATTATTTCTTTTGTTATTCAGCCATTGTAGTGAACACAAAGTTCTTTGTCTTCTGTTCTGTTACAGAATGTTAAGACTTTTGTTCCTCTGCATTCCTCCACACCGCTTTCTACTAGGCTTGCATAACCGTGCACTTGGGGGACTGGCTCAGAGTGGGGGCCTAATACAGTTCTTTTTATCTTCTTTTTGTTGATGAGCGTTGCTTCCTAACTTGCTGGAAGGAAGATCCACAAACATAATTTCCCTCTCAGATTTCCTCTTATCCCTTACTCTGATATATAGTTCTGTTTCTCAACCTTACTTCCCTCTTCATCTGTGTTAATCCTTTCCTACTTTCACTGCCAGGGCACAGCACCCATTAGTGCCATGAATATAACACATCCAACCTAGTACTCTTATTTCTTAACACAGGCATGCTGATTTCATTATGTCATATACTCCCTGCATGCAGTGTGTATGTTAAGTGCTGTCAGATTGCCTCCGATTTATGGCAACCCTATTCATGACTTCCAAAAACATCCTATCATTGACAGCCTTGCTCAGTTCTTGCAAACTGAAGCCTGTGGCTTCCTTTATTGAGTCAGTCCATCTCATGTTGGGTCTTCCTTTCCTACTGCCTTCAACTTTTCCTAGCATTATTGTCTTTTCCAGTGAATTTTCTCTTCTCATGATGTCTGACCCAAAGTACAATAGCCCAAGTTTCATCATTTTAGCTTCTAGGTGGAATTCAGGGTTTGATGTAGAACCCGCCACATATTTGTATTTTTGGCAGTCTATGGTATCTGCACTTTCCTTCACCACATTTCAAATGACTCCGTTTTCTTTCTGTCAGCTTTCTTCATTGCCCATCTTTCGTATCTGTACATATCAATGGGGAATACCATATCTTGATATTGGCCGCCATCCTTACACTTAAAATATTTTTTCTTACTCCTTAATGGCTGCCCTTCCAAGTCTCAGTTTCCTCCTGATTTCTTGTTTGCAATCTCTCTTTTAGTTGATGATCGAGCCAAGGAATAGAAAATTTTTATCAGTTTCAATTTCTTTATTGTCAACCGTAAAGTAAAGTAGTCTTCTGTCTACTTGATGTTCAGCTGTAAATACTACTTTGGCACTTTCTCCATTAACCTTCATAATTAGTAATTTCAAGTCTGCTATTTTCTGCTAGTAATATGGTGTCATCTGTGTATCTCAAATTTGTGATGTTCCTTCCACCAATTTTTATTCCACCTTCATCTAAACCTAATCCAGGTTTTGTTATGATGTGTTCTGTATATAAATTGAAGATGTGGGGAGAAAAAAATACAACCTTGATTGACATCTTAACCAACTGGAAACTATTTTGTTTATGTTCTGTCCTACCAGTAGCCATAGTATAGGTAATAGTATAGATTATGCATCAAAACAATCATAAGTTGTAACACAAACATTTCTTTCAAAGCCTGTTATAGCTTTTCATGATGCATACAGGGCGAAAGCTTTGGTGTAATATATAAAACACAAACTGATTTTCTTCTGAAATTCTTTGGTATGATTTGGTAACCAGTGTTAATTCGAAGTATGATCTCTAGTGCCTCTTTTCTGAATACAACTTGAACATCTGGCATTTCTTGTTCCATATATGGTTGAGGGTCTGTTGTAACATTTTGAGCCTGATGCTTGCACAAGAAATTAATGCAATGGCTTGATAGTTGCTGCAATCTTCAACACCTCCTTTTCAGATCGGGAATGTAGACTGAGCGTTTCCAGTCTGTGAGCCGTTGTTTCATTTTCCATACTTGTTGGCATATTCTTGTTAATATTTTTATGGACTCACTTTCTGTAGCTATAGCTCTGATATTCCTTCTAGTCCTGGTGATTTGTTTCTTTCAATAGCTTTAAGTGGTGCTTTCACTTTGTTTTCTAAAATTGCAGGTTCTTCATCAAAAGATTCTTCTTTGAGGGGATGTCATCCTTCCATGTCTTCTGTACATTTCGTCATTGTTTCCATCATTTCTTTATTTTGTCCTGATCAGTTAATGTATTTCCATATTGATCTTTCAGCAACCCTAGCCTATGGGTTGAATTTCCCTTTGAATTCTTGGATCTTGTGGAACTGGACTCTTGTTCTTCCTTTTTTATTCTTCTGTTTCTTTACACTGGTTATTATAATAGTCCTCTTTGTTTCTGTGGACAAATCACTGAAAAGCTGCGTTAAGAATTCTGACTTGATTTCTGTTACCTTTACTTTTGCTCCTTATCTGTCTGTAACAGTTTTAAGAGTTTCATCAGTCATCCATCAAGGCTTTTCACTTCTTTTGGCTACAGGAATAGCCTTTGCTCATTCTTCCTTAAAATATCTTTGATTTCAACCTCCAGTTCTTCTGATTCACATTGACCTGACCTTAGTAATGCAAATCTGTTCATTACATGGTCTGTATAATCTTTGAGAATGTTGTTTAGATTATACTTTGGCACTATAGGTTTTTTAGTGTTTTCTTTCATCCTTATTCTAATTTTTGATATTAACAATTCGTGGTCTGTACCACAACTCGGCTGCTTGTCTTGTTTTAACAGAGAAAATAGAGCTTCTGCATCTTCTGCTTCTGATTATGTAATCTGTTTAATTTCTGTATTGGCCATCTGGTGACATCCATGTATACAATTAGTCTGTTCAGTTGCCTGAAGCATTTGTTTTGCAGTGAACAAATTGTTGGCTTCACAAAATTCTGAGTTGCTCTCCTGCTTCCTTTCACAATCCTAGTTCAAATTTTCTGACTATATTTGATTCTACTTTGCTTCCTGCTTTTGTGTTACAGTCACCTATGATTATCAGTACTTCTTTAAGTGTATAATCAGTTTCTTTTTGGACACTTTCACAAAAGCTTTCAGTTTCTTCCTCTTCAACATCTGAAGTTGGGGCAGGCATAGATTTAAGTGGTTATCTTGATAAGGCTGTTCATGAAGTGTGGTTGATATTACTCAGTCAGACATAGCATTATAGCCCCTGAATGCTTGTGCTATGTATTACCTCATTATTAGAGCAAAACTGTTGCTTCTGAGTATTTCATTTTCAGAGTAAAACACTTTGTAATTTTCTCACTGAAAATGTCCTATGTACGCTAGTTCACTCAAACCCAGAATTAGTGTTTAAACATTCCATTTCTAGTTTTTTTTAGCTTACCTTGATTTCATACTTCTTGCATTTCATGTTTCTATTATTTGTGTAATGCAATGGCAACCGAATGTCCTTTCAGCTTTAATTCCATTGTGTCACTAAGAACAACACTATTCGTAGTTGTCTGCTCTTTCCCCAGTAGCTAATTGGGTGCCTTTCCAACTTTGGAGTCTTGTCTTCTAGTACTGTATCTTCTTTCACTTTGGATTATCTCATCATAAGGTTTCCGAGCTATAAGAAGTGGTTTACCATTGTCTTCTTCTGTGCACTACTAACTAGGGTTTGCTCAGTTGTTGCTGCCATTGTTTATGAAAGATCCTCTGCCAGTGTCACCTTCCACTACTGCTGCTGCCCAGTAGCTACTCTTCAAGGAGTCCTCTGCCCCCATCACCATTAGAACTGGCAGTTCTCTTCTGCTGATGTGACCACTGATTCCTGAATGGATACATCTTAGCCTGGTGTCTCAGCTTTCCCAGTTCCTTGAATGACGCTGCTAGGATTTTAGAGCTCTTGATAGAGTCTAAAATCCTGTCAGTATTGCTCACAGTTTCACTGGCACACTCAAACCCCCTCTCCATGTTAAGGTGTGCATCCAAGAGAGAGATGCATGTAATAATAGGTGATAAAATGGAGTTTCAATAACTTCAGTGTAGGCTCTTCTGGGATGCAGACTTTTCTGCTTATTAAGAACTCTGAGAACAGTTCCTTAAATAGAAGAGTAACACACCTTTTAATCTCTTATACTTTTTAAA
The DNA here is from genome assembly GCF_001447785.1 of Gekko japonicus. NCBI lineage: Eukaryota > Metazoa > Chordata > Lepidosauria > Squamata > Gekkonidae > Gekko > Gekko japonicus. The sequence goes on along the minus strand of NW_015171559.1, from coordinate 107,234 downwards.
TACAGATAGATCTGAAAATGTATTTTAAAGTGCAATAGCGTTCTACCTGTAAGTGGTTATTTTGCTGCAGAGTACAGTAAAGAGATTTATATTTTCTTAACCTTCAGGTACTTAATTCAATTTGGTTTGTGTTATTTTCCCCTCTTTTCATTTACAGTAAAGACCTACAATTATGAAAAGTATGGTATCGCTACATTTTTTAATATGGATTGTTAGTGTAAATGCCAAACATCCAAGTAGCCTACATTTTATTTGTCTGTTGTTCCCAGTAATGTGTTAATAAAATGATTGTTACCATGAGAATTCCAAATTGCTGGCATGGATCCTGTTTTGCATGAGAGAGCGGCATTTCTGGAAGCAATCTTTCTGACCTCGTGCCTCTCAAAATGAAGGCCCCATGTGGTGTTGCAGCCGTAGGAACAGCAAAGGTTGCAAAATGAGGATTTGCAGTGGGAGAGGGAGAATCAGTGAAAATCACCCCCAGTGGCGGAAAGCCTTCTGTCTTTGGCAATCAAGCTGCTGTCTCTTCATTTCCACTGGAATTTTACTTTCTGTTCTTAATATCAATGGGAAACCATATTTTAATTCAGTGTTGTGGCATACTTTGTGTGGTGTAGTGATTGAGTAATATCTGGAAACCCAGGTTCAGATCCCCACTTATGCCATGTAAGCTCGCTGGGTGACCTTGGGCCAGGCCACACTCAGTCTAACCTACCTGACATGGTTGTTGTGAGGTTGAAATGGAGGAATGATGGAAGCAGCTTTGGGTCCCCATTGGAGACAAAGCTGGGGTATAAATAAATAAAATAGTACTCAAAGTGCCGATTATCGTGATGAATTAATTCTGCTGGTTTCAGTTTCATGCCCCTGTATTAAATAAAATAGCTTACTTGGCATAGTATGTTAACAGTGATTTATCTTTTGTTCTACTTTGTAGTGTCTGCTCCTAATCTTGCAACTCCACAGACAGCAGCCAGTGGACATCCCAAGCCACAGACTCCAGCCACTTCCACACCTTTGACTTCTGGTTCCTTGACAACAACAGTTCTTCCCGCAGCAAATACAGCAACAGTAGTTGGCACTAGCCAAGTGGCCGGTGGCAGCACACAGCCTGTGTCTGTTTCGCTACAGTCCTTGCCAGTAATACTGCATGTACCTGTTGCAATGTCCTCTCAGCCTCAGCTCCTGCAAAGCCATACTGGTACCTTGGTTACTAACCAGCAGTCTGGAAGTGTCGGATTTATACCTGTGCAAAGTCAATCTAATGTTGGCAACCTAAGCAAGACTTCATTAACACTGTCATCTGCTAATTCAGTAAAACCAAACAACAGCCCTTCTGTACCCAGCTCTAGCATTCAGAGGAACTCTCCAGCCAGTGCTGGTTGCTCAATAGGGACAACTCTGGCAGTACAGGCTGTCTCAACAGCACATCCAGTTGCACAAGCCACAAGGACTACGTTGGCTACTGTGACTACATCAGGGGTGTATACTCCCCCTACCAGCAATAGGAGTTCCATACAAATGAAGATCCCTCTGACAGCCTTCAGCAGTACTGCTCCTTCTGAAATAAGCACCCCAGTGGCACCTAGAGTTGGTAAGTTATGTTTTCCCGCTATGATAGAGAACCAGTATACAAGGAGGGAATTTGGATGCTTCATATTGGAATGCTTTTCCCCATGCATAACTGTCAAAGTGATGCATTACTTTTCACTTGTCAGTGCAGCTAAATAAGGACACTTCACTTTTAACTTGCTCTGTTTACAAAATGAGCATCAGTCTGTGTTTAAGATTACTATTTGCCAGCAAACAGAATTTAGTGAATATTGGAAGAATTAGAATGCTATGATAATCCAGCCTCTGCAATAACCTTGCAAAAAATACAATTCCACATCATGTTTCTAGCCATTTTAAGCCCTTTTATTTATTTTAGGAATATTTATACCCCACCTTACCTCTTAGCCCAGGTCAGCCCAATCTTGTCAGATCTCAAATGCTAAAGGTTAGTATTTGGGTGGGTGACCTCCAAGGAATATCAGGGCATGACACAGAGGCAGGCAATGGCAAACCACCTCTGAATGTCTTTTGCCTTGAAAACCCTACAGGGTCGCCATAAGTCAACCATGACTTCACAGCACTTTCCTCTGCCACCACCTTACCTCTTGGCTCAAGGTGGCCTTTAAAAAAGCCCTGATTGCTACCATGCAGTTCTTAAAGGGATGTAAGATTTCAAGATATACTAGAGCTATGGGGGGTGGGGGTGGTTCAAGGACTACGGTAGTGGGCTTTATGTAATATTCTGTCTTCCCAGACCTGAAAACTGAGCAAAAATTAGATAAAATGAGTTTTATAACATTTAAATTGTGTTTTAAAATTTATTTTATAATTTCAGATACAATCTTCTGTTTTAAAAATCTGGTTTAAAATGAAATCTGGACTTAATGCAACATATAATGTTTATGATCCACTTAATACCCTTTTATGAAATTCTGAAAGGCTAGTTTTCTTTTTAAACCCCCCCCCCCCCCCCAAGAAATACCATTTCTTCAGTCATCATGCAGGGCCATGGTTGACATGTTATGACTTAATATTGGGGACTGTCAAGGCACCTCAGGTGTCATCCATGGATCCATCTTGTTCACCTCTTACGTTTGACAATGATCTGATACACTTAGCTTTGTCACAGATAGTGCTGCAAATGTAATAAAATGCAAGGTACAAATGAAATAATAATGAAGGACTAAATCATATAACGTCATTGAATACTTGCATAATGTATCTGTTAACAAAAAAATTAAATATTCAGGCATGGAGAAAAATGATGAAACACCAGGATAATTCTGTAACCAATGTTTTGTTTTCACTTCACTGAAGGAGCTAAGCTAATGAATTGTAGACTGTTTTGTACAATTTTGGGGAAATTATTGCTGTTAACTGTTTGAACAAGATCATGACATCTCAACCAAAGTATTCAATGTTGTCTTGAAATATAGAAGAAATGTTCAGTACCTGAAATCTATATTTCTGTAGTTTAGGATAAACTTGAAAGATTGCTGTTACATCGCTGATACTACTAGAAACTTGGAAGGAATTTTAGCGATATTGAGAAAAGAAATACCTAATAACAAAGTTAAATTTTGGGAAGCACAGAAATGAATGGGTCAAGCATTAACTCTGCTGTCTTTTCTTGCTAGTATTCTCAACCCAAAGTACAAAAAAAATATGTGTAAGTGCAGAAGATGCTGCTGCTGTGATATGGCATTTAATCATCAGTCATAGCAGCCGTAATAAAATTTAGCACTGGCAATGATTGATTCAAGCAGTACATGTTAGTCACACATATTATTTTAAAAGAAAGTTGCCCTCAACACCTGGACCTAGCAGTTTGGATCCTCAGACTGCAGGTACCCTTGTACTCATGGTTCATAGGATTTAACCAAGAGTTCCTTCATTGCTGAAACCTGTTTTGCACAAATGTTTTATTCAAAGTTAAGGAATAGTGTGGGAATTGATGAAAGGAAACAAACTTTTACTTCTGCTCCAGTCTGAGTAAAAATTAAAGTAGTGAGGATGAGAACAACTAAGTTTAGATGCTTGAAGGACAACTCAAACAACCTACATATATTTCAGCATTTTCATTCCACTTTCTCCCCAACTGGAGCCCAAAGTTGCTTATGAAATATGAAAAAAACAAGTAATACAGTATACTATATCTTGGACTAGTCCTAGATCCGCTAGCCAAATCTACTTGGGGTTTTGGGCTGCAAGCCATTGGTTAAAAGCTAAGGGCCAAAAGCTCTTTGACTCTTGCCCCTCAGGCTGGTGCCAGAGGCTTGCATCTCCAGCCACACCCTGGGTAAATACTTGCAACTAGATAAGGAACAGAAGCTCAACCCGTATCGTATTCATCTGCCATGCTTTGTGGTTTATGTGTATCACACAAATGGGCTTTGTACTCTCACAGAGCCTTGATTTGAAAATCTTTAAATCTGACTTTTAGCACAAAATTGACACTTGTATCTAGTGTGATAAGTTTATAAAACAGGCCCATCAAAATTGGACCCCTTGTTTGAAGGTTACCCTTGTGGGAGAGGGCCCTGATGGTGTCCCAGGAATTGCTTCTCCATTGCAGAATGCTCCAGCCTCACCACCTTGTCAGTGGCCTCGCAAACGACAATTTTGCTTTGAAGTCTTCTTTAAAGGCCAACAAGCCAAAGCAAGGTCAGCTTACAGTTGTACCAATTGCTTCAGTACAAAGCACCAAATCAGCTACTGTGGCTTCCTTTACTGCTCTGCCAGTGTCATCAATGACTGCACCAGTCTTGGAGATTGTGCCATCAAGAATCCTATTGCCCTTGTTGCCTGCAGCAGAGACCTCCCCAATTCAGAGCAGCAATTTGAAGACGCTCTGGATAGATTTTTTTTTGTCTATGCTCTCTGGTTCTGCCTTGGTCTCTTCCAGATCGATCAGCATCCTCAGCCCTATACCAGAGGCCTAGTTTTTGGCCATTGACTAGTCATTACTTTAGACGCTTTTCTACTGCTGTTACCTCCATCATTTACAGCCACCTCTCCACCAGTGCAACCTTTCCATCACTTGCCCCTATTATCATCAACACTGTCTATGGCTCAGGAGTCATCTTTGTGGTCGTGCAGAAGGCTTTCGGTGCCCTGCAGTTCTAGGCAGATGCATGGTACCTCTCAATGGGATTCCAGAGCTTCTGACAAGGCTTCCGATTCATCAACTTCCAGTGCCATTTTGGACCAGTATTCTCTACTAAAGGAATTAACCTATACTCTGAACAAATAACTCATATGGCTGTGGCGCTGGAAGATTATATTCTAGTTAGGAAGTAGACCTGTCTTTGGCATTCTGTACTCACACTTGTACTCACCAGTTTCTGTACCAGTGATACCTCATCATACAGGCAGTGTTGAAGCATCAACTCTCCTACCCATCCCCATTCAACCTCCTGCCCTCTTTACTGGTCAGAGGTGAATGGGAGCTTTGACAGCTCCTAGGGAAGTTTCAACTGATCCGTGATTCAGTTTGGTGGAGAGTGAGAGAAAATACTCTATAATTATATATAAAAGCTGAATGGTGGTGGCACTTCTCTAGAACATTCCACACGCTCCGGAATTGGTTGGCGCCCTGGTGTGTCACTCAGAATCTGTCCGTATCCACTGGCTGCATTGCTTGAGTCTCGCCTCCAACATTCTAAAACAGTTTGCTGTTCCTCTCCCCCCCATAGCCAGTCAGAACAGAGAGGTTATTTGCATATGCAGCCTCATTGGCCTTTGACTCGGAACACAGAGGTTGTTTGCATATGCGACTTGATTGGCTTTTGCCTCTAACATTCTAAACAGTTTGCTGTTCTGAGGTAAAATCTGTCCAATCTCCAGGTGGGGGCTGGACATCACTCAGAATTACAACCGCTTTCCAGATGGCAGAGATCAGTTCCCCTGGAGAAAATGGTGGGCTCTGTGTCCTTATATGCTGCTGAGGTGGCCCCCATATGACAGCCAATGTGATGTAGCAGTCAGGGCTTCAGAGCACGGGAGAGGCTGCAGGTGCGTGGGGAGTGGAAAGCTGAAGAGTGAGGGGAAAATAAAGATAGGTTGATGATTGGCTGGGGCAGGAGATAGGGTTGCCAACTCCAGGTGGGAAATTCCTGGAGATGTGAGGGATGGAGCCTGGAGAGGGTGAGGTTTCAGGAGGCGTGGGACCTTGGACAGGTACAAAGCCATAGACTCCACCCTCCAAACCAGCCATTCCCTTCTGGGGAACCATCGTTGCCAATCTCCAGGCGAGGGCTGGCGATTACTCAAAATTACAACTGTTCTTTCGGTAGCAGAGATCAGTTCCTCTGTAGAAAATGGTGGACTCAGTGTCATTACACCCCGCTGAGGTCACCACAGCAAATTGACACTGAGTGTCCAAGGCCGGGGCACCCGCCCAGAGCCTCTTTCTAGAGCTCGTTGTATTTATTTCCACAACAAGCCTTTTTCTTAGTACTCTATAAAGGTTTCTAATGTGCTTGGATGTTGTTGGAGCAGAGGCTGGTTTCAGACACGTATCCTTGATTAGCTTCAGTAGAGTCAGAATCAGCATTTCCTGTGGTTAAATATTTCTCCAGGCTTTGATCACCTCCCTAAGGATGTCAAACAGAATGCTGTGGTCTTTTGCAATGAAGTCCTGTGCCTCCCTTGGCAACAGCTGGCAACCTCAGAACAGATAGCAGACTGTAGCTCCCACTGTATTTCTCTGCAGCTTGAGACAAGGGAATAGGCTGAAGACTTGTGCTTTGAAGAAGAGAGTTGCCTCAGCAGAAAGACCAGTGAGACATTCAAGAGAATTCAGAAGCTAAGATTGACAGCCTGGCCCATGAGCTTTACTCCATTTGTATTCACGTAGCAAAATCGATGTTCTTAGAATCCTTCTAGATGAGAGGTCCCCGACATAGTGCCCATGGGCTCCTGCTGACACCTTTCCTGAAGCTTGCCAAGCATTTTTAGAAAGTGGGTGCAGCTGGGTGGAGCTTTTGCCCCACAGAGCTTCAGATTGGCCATCGAAGAGCTAATTGGCTGTGCAGGGTTTTTCGGGGTTTTCTTTCTTTATTTATTTTATTTATTTTTATATTTGTATCCCGCCCTCCCAATGGCTCAGGGCGGCTAACATGCGGCAAAGCCGGGTTGAATAGATAAAATACAATAGAATAAATAACATTAAAACCACAATAAAACCCATACAATAATCAAGGTGCTCTGATCTTCCTATGTAAATCACCCAAGATGGGAAACAATAAACCCAATTCGGCGGCCAGCTGTCTCAATAGCGGGGTCTCCCGCAGCGCTGTTCTATGCACTTCTGCCAGGCAATGCTTGCCCCCCATGATAGGGGCAGACGATGAAGCACTACCATGGTGGTGGGATAGTGGCGGCGGCGGCTCCTACTCAAAAGCCTGGCGGAAGAGCTCCATCTTACAGGCCCTGCAGAACTGCACAAGGTCCTGCAGGGCCCGGATCTCTTCTGGGAGCTTGTTCCACCAGGTAGGAGCCGCCACTGAAAATGCCCCGGCCCTAGTAGGGGCAAACTTAGCCTCTTGGGGGCCTGGAACTTCCAGGACATGGAGGCTCCCCGATCGTAGTACTCTTGGGGGAACATACGGGGAGAGGCGGTCCTTCAGGTAAGCCGGCCCCTGGCCATTTAGGGCTTTAAAGGTAAGAACCAGCACTTTGAAGCGAACCCGGTATGCTATTGGCAGCCAGTGCAGCGCTTGCAGCCCAGGCTGGATGTGGTCTCACCTAGAGAGGCCCATCAACAGCTTGGCCGCAGCATTCTGCACTAGCTGCAGCTTCCAGATTTGCGACAGAGGCAGCCCTAAGTAGAGAGTGTTACAGTAGTCAAGCCTCGAGGTGACTGTTGTATGGATCACAGTGGCCAGGTCTTCACAGTCAAGGTAGGGGACCAACTGCCGAGCCAGCCACAGATGGTAAAAGGCCGCCCTGGCAGTGGTTGCCACCTGGGCCTCCATCGTTAACTAGGAGTCCAGGAGCACCCCCAAACTCCTAACCTCCCACACAGGCAACAACGGCACCCCGTTGAAGGCCGGGAGAGGGCGCCCCAGACCGGTCCAACTCAGGCCCAGGACCTCTGTCTTTGCCGGGTTTAATTTCAACCGACTCAGTCTGAGCCAACCAGCCACAGCTTGCAACGCCCGATGAAGGTCATCGGGACCAGAGTCCGACTGGCCGCCTAACATCAGATAGAGCTGGGTATCATCAGCATATTGATGACACCCAAGCCCACACCTCCGGGCAATCTGGGCGAGGGGGCGCATATAGATGTTAAACAACATAGGGGACAACACAGCTCCCTGGAGCACCCCACACTCAAGGGGGTGCCTTCGGGACCGCTGGTCCCCAGTCGCCACTCTCTGTCCTGGACCTTGAAGAAAAGAGGCAAACCATTGAAGAGCAAGCCCCTGAATCCCCACGTCGGCGAGGCGGTGGGCCAGCAACTGGTGGTCGACCGTGTCAAACGCAGCCAACAGATCTAACAACACCACCTCAATCCAGATGCTTACGGAGATCGTCTGTCAGGGCGACCAGCACCGTCACTGTCCCATGGCCCGGGCGAAAGCCGGACTGGAAGGAATCGAGGACGGAAGCCTCATCCAGATAGCCCTGTAGCTGTGATGCCACCGCCCTCTCATGAAGTTTGCCCAAATAGGGCAAATTGGAAACCGGGTGATAGTTGGCCAATTCGGCCGGGTCCAGAGATGGCTTTTTTAAGAGAGGGTGGACCATTACTTCCTTAAGTGCTCTGGGGAACCGTCCCTCAGCGAGGGACTTGTTGGCAATCTCCCGCAGTGCACCTCGAAACCCCTCGTGGTCCGCTTTAATAAGCCAGGAGGGGCACGGATCCAGGTCGCATGTGGTTGGGCGCACCGATACGAGCAACCTGTCAGCTTCCTCCAGGCTGAGTAGGTCAAAACTCACTAAACCCGGCACCAAAGATGTGCAAGGGGCCTCAAGTTCCCTAACTGTTACAATTGTGGCGGGGAGGTCACGGTGGAGAGCCAAGACTTTATCTGCGAAATAGCTCGCAAATGCCTCGCAGCCTAAGTCCAATTCCCTAGCATTTTGTCTGCCCTGGGGCAGAGCTGTCAAAGACCGAATTACATTATATAATTGGGCCGGGTGTGAGCTGTCAGATGCAATCGAGGTTGCATAGAACTCTTTCTTTGCGGCCTTGACTGCCATCTCATAGGATCCTATAGGATGTTTTTGACACTTCGTCGCGAGCACGGCACCATGCTTTGGCAGCGGCAGCCACCACCACAGCACAAGCATCTTCACTGTGTGACTGAGGTTGTATGCCCAAAAATATTTTTTCAAGGCATCCTGTTAAACAGAGCTGCTGCCTGCAATGATGAAGCAATAGTATTAGGGTTATGCATGACCTCACTCCTTTACATTTTGTGGCTGGCTTTGCCTCTTGTGGTAGCCACCTTATGGTTGTGCCCACTATTTTGTGTCAAAATTCCAAAGGTGCCTGCAGGCTCAAAAAGTTTAGGGATCCTTGTTCTAGATACAGAAGGCCACCTGAGCTACATAAGGCTACTCTTATTTTCACAAGCTGTTCTCAATAAACAAGTCATCTTCCTCCCCAGAGCCTGCCTATTTTCACATCCTGATCCAGTTTGGTGTAGTGGTTAAGTGCACAAACTCTAATCTGGGAGAACCGGGTTTGATTCCCCACTCCTCCACTCGCAGCTGCTGGATGACCTTGGGCAAGCCATAGTTCTGTCAGAGGTGTTCTTGGAAAAGAGCAGTTTCTGTCAGAGTTCTCTCAGACCCACCTACCTCACAGGGTGTCTGTTGTTGGGAGGGGAAGGGAAAGGAGTTTGTAAGCCACTCTGAGATTCCCTTGGGTAGTGAAGGGCAGCGTATAAATCCAATCTCCTCCTCTCTTTCTCCTCCTCCTCCTCCTCCGCAGCAGCCTGAACATTATGGTTCAGTTTTCTTTCCATCCATGTTGCGGGAGATGACAACACTTGAGCAGTGCACTCAGTTATTAGGGCACAATAACATACAAACAGGTGCTCAACAACTGATACCAGTATCCCATCTTTTAATGTTGGTGTTTTCCAGACATTGACTTCCTCACCATCCTTTTGGTGGTCACCTGTCTTTTGGAGATGCTTTCTTTTGCAGCTGGTTAGGATGCCTGTGCCTTCCCTCATATCCCCCTTGTAACCAAAGTCAAAAAGAAGATAGTGATGTGGCACAGACAGTCACACATTTTGGTTCACAAGAGTCCTGCAGCTGTCCTGCAACTGCTACGCCAACTTGTCTAAGATGCCAGATTTGCCATCTCAACACCACAACAGGATCCTCAATCTGGTCACACTGTACCTTATGTCCTGAAGGATTCAACCTCCCCAAAAAGCAACTAGAGAGAGGTCTTAATGTGTGGGAGGACTTTACCACATGGGTGGCATCCGTCTACCACTGCATTGAGTTCCATCCTAGAGTACATAGTTCACTTTTGATCTCTAGGATTGTACACTCATCTCTTAAGGGTCATATGGTTGTTACAGGTGCTGCTTACCTTCTCCTGCATGGCTGTTAGCTGTTTATTGGACCACTAGTGAACTAGTTCCTTAGGGGCCATGTTCAATGTTATCCTCTGGTTCAGTCACCAATCCTAGAATGGGACCTACAGGTTGTCCTTACCCAACTCACAGATATTTTTTTTGAACCACTGGATACCTGTGACTTGCACAGGAGCAGACTGGCCGTTCAGGCCACTGAGAAAGCCCTGCTGCACAGAGACTCCTTGGGGCTGTGCCTCCCTGCCAGGATCACCTCAGCCTCAAGCAAGACGCAGGGGCAACCTGCCACAAGCCAATGACCATTGCCCTGCAAGGGATGAGATGGAGGGGCCAAGCCTTGCTCATACACATGGTGCAATGAGGGACAAGTACAGCCTTGTGTGTGCAGTGCAACACAGGCACAGCTGTTCTTAGTCAGTTGTGCAGCATGGAGAGGGACAGGCCTGGCCTTGCTCACTCAGCATGGCTAGGGATGGGCCTGGTTCATTTGTCTCCCCCCCCCCCCGGGCATTTCCCAGGGCTTTTTTTTCTTCCCCATCCACCCCTGGGCTTGTGTTTCCTTAGTTTTGAAGTGGTGGTTTTAGTTGCTGTCTGTTCAACCAGGAGGGTCTCTGAACTCTCTGCCCGATGGTCCCTCTGCGTTCAAAGTTCCACAGGGACAAAGTACTATGTCCAGATGCTTTCTTTCTGCCAAAGATTGTGTCAACTTTCCATCTCAGACAAGATCCTTCATAACTTTTTTTCTTACCATCCTTGTAACTAGAGTGGGCTTTACACTCCTTGGATGAAAGAAGGACCCTTTCCTTCTTACATCCACAGTCCTGCTGCCTTCTTCCGACAATATACAGACTTCTTTTCATGCTACTCAGGCCATAAGAAAGGCCAGTGTATCCTCACAGAGTTTAGTCACTGGATCTCTCAGGTCCTCAAGGTGTGCTATGAGCTGATTAAGGCACTGTCAGGAACAGCTTCACCAGAGCTGTTGCTGCCTACATCTTCAGCAGATGGATTCCTCTTTCTAAACTCTGCAGAGCAGCTGCCAGGGTTCAGCTTTTCATTTTCATGAGGCATGATGTCCTGGATGCTAGAGCAGACACATCCTTAAGTTAAGTTGTCCTAAATTCTTTGTTTTCTTAAAATTCTTATACCCCCTGCAGGTAGATCAGCTAGCTAGTATAATCAGTGTAATGTACAGATGATAAAGTAAAAGCAGGTTGCTTACCTGTAACTGTTGATCTTCAAATGATTATCTAGGTATTCATACAACCTGCTCACCTTCCCCACAAGAGTTGCCTTTAACTTGCTGTGGTGTACATTTACATTTTGGATGGAAGTGAACTGAAAGTCATGACTCCTCCCATTTTTGATCATGGGCATTATTGTTTTTAACAGTAAAAAAGTTGATAATAGGAGAAATTTATAGTATATTCAGTGATGATACATAAAAAATGCCCCATTCAGTTTTAAATCAATATAATCTGTATTCATAGCAACTAATTAACATGCACTGTTACTTAAGAATTATCGAACTTCCAAGACCTCTAGGTGGCTTACAATAAAATCAAGACAATCAAACTAGAAAAAGTAGTTTTTGCCAGTTTGGTGTAGTGGCTAAGTATGTGGACTCTTAATCTGGGAGAACCAGGTTTGATTCCCCCTCCACTTGCAGCTGCTGGGTGACCTTGGGCAAGCCATAGTTCTGTTAGAGCCATTCTTGAAAAAGAGCAGTTTCTGTCAGACCTCTCTCAGCCCCACCTACTTCACAGGGTGTCTGTTGTGGGGAGGGGAAGGGAAAGGAGTTTGTAAGCCGCTCGTTTGGGTACTGAAGGGCGGGGTATAAATCCAATCTCCTCCTCCTCTTCTTCCTCCTCTTCTTCTTCCTCCTCCTCCTCTTCAATCAGTAAATGCCATAGATCACCATCTTAAAATATGATTTTAGGCTTAAAATTCTTCCATATCAAAATAATTTTTCTGTGCAACCTAAGTGAAGGAGCCATAAAATTCCTGTTGAATGTGTATTCCACACCTTCATTGCTGCCACCCAAAATACCCTGTCACATCGTGCCATCTGTCACACTTCCAGTGATGGGGCATAAGAAAACCCCATGAGGATGATATGAATACATGGCAAAGATCATATGGTGGAGGTGGTCATTGCATAGCTCAGGCTTTAATGATCAAAAATAGCTATGAATTGAGTTCAGAGACCAATTGGGAGCTGATGTAGCTCTTGCACAATTGGAGTCCTATGTCCAAAGTAGTTGACCTGTCCTACCAGGATGTCACCTGAATTTTGGGCCAACTGTAGATTAATATGGACATTGTTCAAGGGCAGTCGCATGTACTGTTTTAGTAAGTAGTTCAATCTGGAGGCTGCCTGGGTGCATGCAGCTTTGGCAGGATCCCCTGATCAAGGAAAAGATGCAATCAGAAAGTAGTACAACTGCAAAGTGTCCTTAATATTTATCATTTTTTCAAGTTAATTCATACTTTCCCATCTTCTGTTCTGGGAACCTGACTACGCAATGTTTCCTTTAAACTCCACAGTGTTCTGAGCAAAAATTCTACCTCGTGAGCAAAAAACCCCGCTAATAGCATTAAAGTGAGCACATCTACATTTGACTATTGCATAAATTAGATTTAGATTAGTTTTTAGATTATTTCCATAACTTTGTAAAACTCTTAAGAATGATTCCTTTTAAACTATATTTTAATGCTAATTTAAACATTATAAGAGAAAAACAATCTCTTCAAAATTTTTTTACAGAAAATGTCCTCTATGGGGGGGGGGGTAGTCTAGGCCTTCAGAGAACAGGTCTGCCCACCCCTTTCCACTGTATTGGTAGACCTAGCATCCAGAGAACAGGTCTACTCTCCCCTTTCCTCTATATTGGCAAACCTGGCCTCCAGAAGACAGGCCTACCCACTCTTTCCCCCTATATT
>NW_015171559.1:36080-94097 GCF_001447785.1 Gekko japonicus | reverse complement strand
GCACGATAGTTGTATACAGTTTTGGAGCGGGGGGGGGGGGGATCTTGCAGTCTATTTTTGGTTTTTTTAAAGTGAAATAAGACAAATTACAGGTCAAGTATAACAGAGGTGGAACAATCACTGTCAAAACCCTGCCTAACCTAACAAACAGGAAGTTGTTTAAATGTTATCAACCTGCCCAAAATGCTTATTTATTTAAATATTTGTATCCCACTTTTCCTGTGACTCAAGGCAGCTTACAAATCATACTGAAAAGCATAACAGGGGTATTTTCCCCAGCTCCATTATAGCCTATGGGGGGACCATTATAGTAAACGTGCCCCACAGGCTATAATTGAGTATCGATCCAGGGGTATCTTGGGCTCGGGGGGGGGGCTGTTTTTTGATGTAGAGGCACCAAATTTGTAGCATAGCTGCTGGTGCCTCTCCTCAAAAAAGCCCCCAAGTTTCTAAAAGATTGGACCAGGGACCCCAGAAGAAGGTGCCTCATCCTGCATTGTTTCCAAAGGAGGGGAAAATGCTTTCTCAGTTTACTTGTGAGCTGAAGCTACAATCCCTGCACTGCCACCTAAAATTTTGTATGCCATCAACCCCAGCACAGCTTAGAGGGAACTCTGCTGATAACTTTTCTGGTTTTCTTTTGTGAGTACTTAGTAGTAGGCATTCTCAAACTCTCATCAGTTTGCATAACTTACAACTCTGCACAAACCAGATGCTGCCTACTGTGTATTGCAGTCCACAGGTACTTAATGACCTCTCTTTGCAATCCCAAATGGGCAGCAAAGCCAGAAGATTCAATGAGGTCTGGATGCATCATTCAACTAAGTGATGTTCAGCTTAATAGCTACAAGTTGTGTGGATCTGATTTATATTTTATTGTACTTGGGGCAGTGAAGCCTTGACTGAGCTAGAGTGACAGTGTAAATAACTGCCTTATTACATAATCTGAGATAAAAGTTCAGAAACCTAAACGCTCACAGCTAACAGAATAACTTTTTGAAGTAACTTCACTTCACCAGATGCCTTGACAATTTCAGAGTTCCCATATCCCTCTCAGTACAATATATTGATATTTTAGTCTTCTATACTGAGGCCTACTTAATGCTGCAGCATTGCCTGGGTGAGAAACAATTTGTAGTGACACTGCATGGCCAGTTTTTGTTTGTGTCCCCCCCCCCCCCCGCTTGTTTGTTCCAAGTATGTGTACATTTTTAGAGAAGACGTAGTCTTAGGCCTTTTGCGATCAAAGCTGCAGTTGCCTCACCAGGGTTGCTTTCTGTCTCAATAAATTCACTCTGCTAGTTCCCAGAAGGACTTCCTGTATCTTTCATTCCCTCTTTTCCTTTTCCTTTCCCACAGTTAAACTGCTGCTGCCCTCCCTTCCAGCATTCTAGCTCCATGGCAACAGTTGCCTGGAGCTATGTATGCCCTTCTTCCAATATTAAATGTATACTCAATGTCACAGCACCACTTTTCTTCAACCTACCCAGATTAATCTTTCTTCATCTTCCATATTCATATGACTTCATCTTCCACATTTGTATGACTTTGGAGTGTTTAATGTCCTGTTTAATTACAAATGAGTGACTGTCTACATTGCAATGTTTGTAGTCTAGCTTCTGTGGTGGAAGAGAAGATTAGTGATTTCAGACCTCATGTGGGAAATTAAAGGGCAGGAATGGGAAATTAAAGCGTGCAAGATTTAACCAAGAAGCAGAGTAGCTAAAGAAAAGTAAACGTCTTGTGGAAAATAGCTAGATAAGATGTCTGAGAGAAAGAAGCACAAGTAGGACAGATTTGAGAGAAAGGACTAATGAGAGAATGGGTGTGGGAAAACATAGTTGGGTTTGTTGTCGAAGGCTTTCACGGCCGGAGTTCATTAGTTGTTGTAGATTTTCCGGGCTGTATGGCCGTGGTCTTCACATTGTACACAGAGAGTACTCCATCTTTCTGTGTTATACCTCTGAGGATGCCAGTCACGGCTGCTGGCGAAACGTCAGGTCCTACAATGCCAAGGCCACGGCCATACAGCCCAGAAAATCTACAACAACTAATAGTTGGGTTTGTTTAAGATGAGGAAAAGCTGTGTTTTCTGGGAGGGAAATGAGGAAGTAGGTCAGCTGAGAGTCAGGGTGGCTAAAGTGAGACATTTAGGGAGATTGAAAAGCAGGGACAGAAGGAAACAGTAGGTGGTGAAGGCAAGGGGACAAGGAGAAAGGGAAGCTGGAACAAAAACTTTGCAGTTATGCACAGGATGTGGGAATAGCTGAGTACTGGTTTGAACTAAGCAGCCAGTTTCTTGAATACAGCCTTCTAGTGGAATCCAATAATATATGTATGTTTGGGGATATTATTGCTGCCTTCTGAAATGATTATTGTATATTCTAGGTCTCTTTTGCTTCTGTAGAAATACATTGATGGTACTTCCAAGTTGCACTTGTCAAAGATGCTGTTGTATAACGTATATAAATGTTATACTGTATCTTGTTTAATTAGACTGTATTGTTAAATTATCTTTTCCCCCCTCAAGAGAGCCAGACATCCAGGTTGCTGCCACCTCTACTGCCTCCAACAGATACTTCTGCCAAGAAAGCACCTGAGAATCCGTCACAGGTAGATTGTTGTTTGTGTTCTTTCTGTATAGAGCAAAAGTTGTAATTCACAGAAATGTAAATCTTTCCTGATATTTACTTCCCTTTTCCTATCCTATCCTAAGTAGTGTCGTTGTTGGCCTCTTCATTGTCAGAGAGATGGGCAGAGATATGCACATTAGAGAGTGGCGTTAATTTTTTCATCAGTAGATGCCTCAGGTTTTCTTAGGTCACCGTGTGGTGAAATCAAGAGCAAGCAACTGCCATTAATGTAGGATCCTCAGAATCTGGATTTACAAAATTTATAAGTCAGCTCACAAAGAAATCTGTCTGCAAAAGTAGAGGTCAGGAAGTGTCCAGGAAGAAAAACCTGGAGGAAAAACGGAAGATGAAAAGTGTCAGAAAAATCCAAGATCAAATCTGAACAGAGCAAGCTTGCAAAAAAATGAAAGAGCCCCCCCCCCCCCCACAGCATACACTTGCATCCTGAAGCCTTTCTGTTAATTATGATCACACAGTGAGTCTGTAACCTAGGCTGCTAGCGGTCATGGTAAGCTAAAGTTCCACTCAATCAGTCTACCATTCCTTTCCTTCTTCCAGAAGATCTTGACATAGCAACAGCAGTATGCAATCAGGACTAGGATTTCCATAACATGACCAAGAGATGTTGTTTTGTTCCTCTCTGAGATCTTCTTCGTGGTCTCTGTGCATCACACCTGTGGGATAAAGGGCGCCTGCACCTGACCCATCGGTAACTTAACAAACCTAAAGAAACCTCTTCCCACACTCCGCCCCCAAGGCACACGCAGGCCCTGACTGCGCATGCCTACAGGGGCAGAAGACAGGTCTCCCACTAGTTCTCTTCTGATCACTGCGTTGAGCAGTTGCTCTTCGACTTGGTTGGTGAACTTCGTATCCAAACTGAGATTAGCCTTACTTACCTCTACTTTCCAACTTTTACCTCTTTATACTTCGATCTTCATCTACAATTTAAAAAGGGGGGGCTTCTTTCCCTTCTCTTCCCTGCACAACATTTGTTGTGCTTATTGTGCCTGGGGGAAGCCCGTCATACAGATTTGTGCAGTCGCTGTGCCAAATTTTCTCGACAAACTCGAAAAAACCAAGCCACGAGCCTGAGATCAGCATTGATTGAGTTGGCCATCTCTCTGTCACAATGATTACAGCTGCACATCAAAACTGTCCCAACTCGACACCGAGGCCATTGGCAGTGACGAAATTGACCGCTCCAGCATCAGGACACACCAACACCGACCACTCAACATCGAAGCGCTTAGATACAACGTCCCAGTCAGCCCCTTCAACTCCTGCTAAGAACCGCAGGGAGGGTAAAGGCGACAAAGTGGGTATGGTCCATAAACCATAGCCTGGACCTAAACCACGAGGCAAGAGCCCTCAACTAGGCTCTTTCACACGGTCCTTCATCACGCCGATAGAGTGCTCATCTGTGCCCAGCTGTCAGTATCGGAAACGCCTCCTCTATGCCTCTTGGACTCCCCGATTCACCAACGGGACTTCCAGGAACAGGCTATCTCTCCAATGCGTCCACTTTATTTTTCGGCGTTGGATGTGGAAGAGATCGATTTGACCCAAAGATCGTTCCATCAGCCCTCCGGGGACTCTTCTGCTGCAAATAATATTGCCATGCTGGTTGATACCAAGCCCTATCGCAGCTGAAGTCCCAGTGACTGACTCAAGGAGCATTCTTGCTCTCAAGAACATTCGCCCTCAAGATACTGGCCGTCAGTACCGACATTTCAGACACCTACAATGCATCCCTGGGATCAATGACAGATGGAGTACATCTATGGGGCATATCCATTACACTCAGCACTGCCATGGATGCCCTTTCATTCCCCAGAATGGGATCTACAGTCAACCTACTCCCATCGATCGCGATCTCCATTGAAACCAATCCCTTCATCCTCAGCACCGAAGAGATCAACATCAAGGATCAGGCACTGCCAGCAAAGAAGCATAAGGCATCACATACTCTTGCAGCTCCACCACCACCACTCACTCCTCCACCGACACCCAAACTAGATAGTACCTTACCACCAGGATCCTCAGACTCTGAAATTTCCGGATCCTGCTCTGATAATGATTTGGTGGGTGCGGAATCTGACCATCATTCTCCACATGGAGATTCTCCCCCTGACCGAGTAAATGATAACCTCCCAATTTCACCATTGGAGGACTTGAAATTGTATGGGGAACTGGTCAGGCATATGGCTCATACATTGGGCATTTCTATCATCCAACCTAAACAGACTGTCACAGACTCAGTCTTTGGCATTGTTCAATGAGACACTTCCACAGCTATCT
The DNA here is from genome assembly GCF_001447785.1 of Gekko japonicus. Classification (NCBI taxonomy): domain Eukaryota; kingdom Metazoa; phylum Chordata; class Lepidosauria; order Squamata; family Gekkonidae; genus Gekko; species Gekko japonicus. The sequence goes on along the minus strand of NW_015171559.1, from coordinate 89,163 downwards.
CCTTGCAGGTAACCAATGTAATCCTTCAAGCAGCCAAAGCTCCCTGGGACAAACCCTCCTCCACTCCCATATCTTCTCGTTGTCTAGAACATACATACTGTATTCAAGAAACCGTTGCCGAGTTTCTATCTTGTAATCCTAAACCTAACTCTGTTGTAGTCAGCATCAAAGAGCAAATGCACCCATTCAGCCCCAGCAGACAAGAAAGGCAAGAAGTTGGATGCATTTGGCAGAAAGTTTTATTCAGAAGGTGCCTTGGGAATTAAGAACACAAATTACTTAGCCTTCATGGGACATTATTAGTACTCCCTTTGGGAGCAATTGTCTGAAATCCTTCAGGCACTGCCGGAAGACAAGCATCTTGTTCGCCGCCTTCAAAAAGTAGGCATGGTCCTTGCCAAGCAACAGTTAAATTCCTCCAAGCACACGGTAGACATCTTTGCTAAAACAGTTACGTTAGCCATAGCCTTGTGTAGGCATTTCTGGCTCCGCTCCACGTCATTCCCACAGGACACTCACTCTTGCATCATTCCACGCTACAACGAATATTGTCCTGCAAGACATTGATAAAAGTATTAGGACCTCACATAACCTCGGCATAACGGGTGCCACACATACCTCAAAACAGAAGTCCTAGTCCCGTACGTGTTCTAAAAGGCAGTACACCAGGTCCTCTCCAGAACAACCTTGGAGAGCAAAATACTCTCAGTAGAACACCTGACAGTCCTCATTTATTTTCTGATGAACTTTGCCTATCGCTCACACACATCCCCTTTATTATTGTAGATTTTCACACAGTGTATGTATATAGGCTAAATGGAGTTTAATGATGCTTCGGTTTTACCTTGACTGTCTAAACCATCCTGTCTCTCTAAGAATCTCATAGAACTTATCCTTGTATCCAAGTTGCAGAGAGAGTTAGGGGCATACTTTTTAACATGCATATTGATAAGGTTAATTGAGGTGACAATAATGGCAAGAATAAGATGACAGAAAGCTGGAAAACATTGAATATAATAAAAAACTGTGAGCATTTTCTTTGTATTGGGCACTGAGAAAGCAGTTGCTTGAGTAGGGAGGGGCTACTTACTATTAATAGTCTTAAGTGTTTCAAGGTCATAGGTTCCTTTTTATATCCTGTTTCAAATTCATGGTGATTTTGGGAGAATGTAAACTTAAATTTGAACATTAATCTTTGCATTTTAGTGCTAATCTGGTTGATGGCTGCTATGCTGCCTTTGATGGAAGCCCTTTTAAATGTTACTTACTTGGTGCTTTTGCCTTTCTTACTGCAAGAGCATAGTATGTACTACCCTTTATGTGTGATTGCCATTTTGTGTGAAAAGAACATGTATTTTGCAGATTCTGTATGAATCAAAGCATAACTTCAAAAATCTAGGTTTTGGGTAGCATGTACCACGGATGAAAAATATGTGCTTTGCCCATTTTACACAAAATGGCAGCCAGCCAAGTGTACTATACCTTCCTGGTACATGAGGTAGGATAGCCTTAGATGTAATGCTTGGGAAGGATTTGCATTTTTCTGGCTACATTTAAATGTTTTAATTGTCCTTTCATACACTTTTTTTTCTTTTCCGGTTTAAACAAAGAATGTCACAAGGTTGTATGTTTAGACTTTCAAGTGAAGGGCAGAGGAGATTACCAAAAGCATTCAATTGACTGCCCATGAACTGGGGATGGATAAATGAGCATAGATTTCTAGCACAGGAGCAACAATATAGCCAGCTGCAGGAACTGGCAACAGCTTCTAGACTTTAAGCCAATGAAGACTTAGAAGAAGAAAATAGAGTTCTAAATAAAATTGAAATATCTTGTGGAGCTGAATGAATGAAATAAATGAAATTTAGGGGAAGCAGATTTAATTGACTTTGTTTACTTTGTTCCAGTTTAAATTAAAAGCTTTCAGAACTGATTAAGCATATGGGGAAGATGTTGTTGCAATGTAGGGTTTTTCCTGAGCAATGAGACAAACGAAATCATGTTTTTGCTTTTCTGTAGCTACCTTCTCCCAAGTTCCTCATAATAATATATGTCATGTATATTTAATGAAGAGGAATGTCCCACTGTATGTGAGAAAGCCAGGCTGAGGGAGACAGTATTGCCCTGGTTAACTTTTTTCTTTTTTACTCCATTTAACTTAATGGCTTAGATCATGACAGCGTTGAACCATTCAGAACCCTTTATAATGAAGAGCCTATTCCTAGGTATAGGGTTAAAATGGCCAGCTTCACAGGTTAGATCATATAATAGCAACTTGACATTGTCCTATACAGATAGTACGTTCAGGTTGTGAGTGACATGTTCAGTAAACTAAAAGCTAATGGTGTTCTCCCCATCACCACCACTGTAAGAACATAGTCTGAGCTCCTTATTTCGAAATTATTGGTGTTTTATTCTGACATATTTGTTTCTTTTAACAGTGCCATTGTATGTCAAAATCCAAAGTGGGGATATTCTTTTGCTTTGTCTTTATATGGTTCTTTGTATCGCACAGTCTCTATACTTATTAGTATTTTATAAGAGAACATTATGAATGGTTTGTTACTCCTCCAGATCTTAAGATCCCATTGTTTACTATATCACTTTTCACGTTTGAGAGCTTTACATCTATGTTGCCCTTAAATATTCTGCTGCAGTCCGTGTTACTTCTCTTCTGCTGTTAACTTTGGCAAATCCTTTGGAGTCAACTCAAGCAAGGTTTTTCATGGTCTGTCACTCTGTGGAGATTTGCTTCTCTTTGTGTCAGTTCCACTGTCAAGTAATGTCAGGGTGTTTGATGGGAGTCTGTTGAGCTGGCTGGTATTCTGCTGATGATCACTGATCTTTAGTATGCTTTTTCTTATAAAGGTATTAAAATCATAGCATGTGACTTTAAATCTCTGTTGTTAAGGTGACAAATTTTATAAATAAGTTGTTTGTCTTTCAGAGTGGAAAGCCCACAGGTAGTGTTTCAAGTGGAGTCATTGACCTCACATTGGATGATGAAGAGGATCGCTCTTCTCAAGGTAATTGAGATTATGATTAAGAATTAGCTGAAGCAGATGAATGGTATAAACCATAACTTCCAAAAAAGGAGATATAGTAACTTCTAGAGAGAAGACATTTTTATTGTTATTTCTTTAAAGTATTTTATCCTTTTTTTATTCTGCATCAAAGAATGCACAGCAGCTTACAGTCACAAATCACTCTAAAATTGTAGTGCATCAATGAAAGAGAAAGTAGCCCTTCTGTCATCACAAAAATTTTACAGGCAAACACTTAATAGGCAAAACTACTGTTTGTGGTTTATATACCCTTCTTTTCTGTACCCTAAGCAGTCTCAAAGTGGCTTACAATGGTCTTCCCTCCCTCTCCACACAACAGACATGTTGTGAGGTAGGTGGGGCTGAGAGAGTTCTGAGATAACTGTGACTGGTCCAGGGTCACCCAGCAGACTTCATGTGAAGGACTGGGGAATCAAACCCGGTTCTCCAGGTTAGAGTCCACTGCTCTTAACCACTACACCATGCTGGCTCTTTTGGTTGCTATGAGCAGAAAGAGTTCCTCAGGTGTGAGGGTGCCAGCTCATGAAGAGCTGAAAAGTAAAAGCCAGCACCTTGAATTGAATGCAGAAGCAAATACAACAATTTAAGAATTAGGATAAGCTCAAAATTCTACCACCAATTCTGAGGCATTGAAGCTTCCACGCTGCTTTCAAGAGTAGTTTCATATAGTGTGCATTAGGGGTGTGCGCACAAAAAGAAAATCAGCATTTTTCGGGTTCAGGTATACCAAACCTGAAAAATGTTCATATATATTGATATTCCCGAATCATACCAATATTGGGATCTGGGAAATAATTGGTATTGTCGAACTTATTTGGCAAAGCTCCCTTTACGTGGTAAAAAGCCATTAAACACCTCCATTTCACTCCCCCCTCCCATTCTGGAGCAAAAGGGAGTCATGAAATGGCTTCCTCCCATTTAAACCAAACAGCATGGTGGGTCTGCCTTTCAGCTGATTGGTTTAAATACCTTCCCTTCTCAGTGGTATGCCTCAGGGAGTGAAAGGAAGGCATTTAAAGAGACCGATGCAGCATGACTCGGAAAGGGAAGGAATTTAAAGTTTAAATGCTTGAGACATGCGGGCAGCTTGGCTTTGCAAAGCCAAGCCGTTCACAAAGAACCTGGAAGCGGCATGAGTTCATCTGGAAGGTGGGTGAACTCGCACTGCTTTGGCTAGTGAGGCTGAGGCCGAATAATATTGGCTTTTGTTCTGGCTCAGCTAGATCAGTAGCAAAATCAGATTAGAAGATCTGATTCAGCTGAATAAATACCCGAAAAATACCTAAAGTATTTTTCGGTTATTTATTCACCTTGGTATATACCAAGCGCACACCCCTAATTTGGTGTAGTGGTTAAGTGTGCGGACTCTAATCTGGGAGAACTGGGTTTGATTCTCCACTCCTCCACTTGCAGCTGCTGGATGACCTTGGGCAAACCATAGTTCTGTCAGAGCTGTCCTTGAAAAGGGCAGTTCTTGAAAGAGCTCTCTCAGCCCCACCTACCTCACAGGGTGTCTGTTGTGGGGAGGGGAAGGGAAAGGAATTTGTAAGCCACTCTGAAACTCTGAGTGAAGGGCGGGGTATAAATCCAGTGTCTTCCTCTTCTTCTTAATGTGCATCAGAGTAGTCCAATCTCAGAGTTACTGTAGCAAGGATAGTATGGCCAGTCCTGCTAAGGGGACAATTTCCATGTCAAAGGCACTTTCTGCCACCTGATTCAGCTACTACAGGCAGAAGAGCCGGGTCTCTCTGAGCTCTTAAATGAGGCTGTTAATGAAAAATTTATTCCAGCTAATGAAGATTCAGCATGTTACTCCTCAGCCACTTGACAACAGAGTTCAGCTGTTGATATAATACAAAGATAGCTGCTTCTGGAGGCTTATTTAAAGTGATGTATTGAGGACAACCCAATCCAAAGCTTCAGACTGTCTCCTTCAACCGTCTTGCATAAGTGATGAATGACATGGGTTATACAGACTCTTGTGGAATCCCACAAGAAAGCTCCTGAAATGCTGACTCAGCAATAACAACTTGCTCTCAGAAACAACTGGACCCATTTAAGCACCATTCGTCTGATACCAGCTTCATGTCCCTAGGTTCCTCAATAAAGCCTCAGGCCATGGTTAAGTCCTGTTCAAGCCTGCATTGTGTGTTGGATGGAGAGCAGATTCAAAGGGTGCTGGTTTTAAGATACATCTAGTCTTTCTCTGAGCGAAAGGCAATATATTGCTTACACACTATTGGGAAAACTCAGGTCCAAAAATGTGTCCAATATCTCTGTAAATCAGCCAAGCCCACTCCCTTTTGGGAAGAGAGCATAGAAATCACTTGGTAGGTCATTGTATTAACTTAGGAAATATATTTAAGGTCTTGTTATAAAATTGGACCCAAAACGAATGCTATTGCTGCGGACACCTTGTAAATTCATCTTCATGCATGGAAGAATGTACATGTTCTCATTTTGTGAAATCACAAAAGGCGGTAGCATGATTTGTTGCAAGAGCAGTTACTTGATACTTTCTCGTTTGTTATGTAATACCATTTGAAGGCAACCAGAGTTCCAGCAAATGCCCCAGTCAGCATAATTTTAGGATTTTGGCATTATGCAAAACACATAGTGGAAGGTAAATGTTAACACAGTATTAGATTGTATATATTTATTACAAATATATCTGCTTACTGTTATTTAAGAGATGCTAAAATTAGGGGAGCATACAGTGTTGTACCCACACCTACAGGGATAGCTGTCCTGAAATCTGTGCTGTGATTACTGAAGTCAACCAGGTTAAGCTTAGGTCTGCAGCTAAAATGTCATGCTAGTGTCTTCTAAGTAAGCTATAGTTGAAGATTTCCAAAACTTAGGCTAGCATAATATTTTATGAATTGGGTATATGCTGGTGTACCATGGAGCCCTGTATAATATGGAACCATGCATATACAATTCTCCAATGAAAGTTTTGTTCATGTATTATGCAAAATGGCATATAAATAGATTGTGTTGGGATGAACACCTGTGTGAATATAAATTCTCAAAAATGGCGTATAAAGTAGAATGGAAGATATTTGAAGTTACTTTTTTCCATTGTCTTTCTCTCTTGCCCCTAACTGCATATTGACTTACTTTTAAAGCAGAAGGCAAGAAGCAGAACCAGAACCAAACAAACACGTCTGGAATGGGCCTGCCCACCCCATCTGTAGCTCGTCCACTACAGCCAGTACAGACAACCCCTGTCCAACAGGCAGGTGCGCCAGCAAGCGGCTTATCACAGACTACTATACATGTTCTCCCCACAGGTAATTTCACTATTTATAAACCTATGCATGTTTTTTATATTCAAGTTATTCAGACTTTTCCTTATCTAGCAGTGGGAGCAGCCATACATACATTAGGAAATGCTGATAGTTCAGTATAAAGAGATTTAAGAACGGTGTACTACACCATGGAAGCATTTATTGTAGAAATTAAGAAACAGAAGTTTTTTCAGATCACAGTATTGTGTCTTACATCATTTAAATGGCCAATAGAGGGGATAATGCAGTAAAATATTACTGGTTTAGCTGTAGGGGAATTACTCTGTAGATGATCACACTGTTTTCTCCATCTTTGAGGAAGCTTCATCCATTCATTACAAAAGCAATTTCTCTTCTCTATAGTTTATTCAGAAAAGTTATATGAAAAGTGCACATGTAATGTGTGCTTGTTTCAAACATTACCACTAGAATCTGTTAGATGCTGACTAATTGCTAGGCATTCTCTAGAGTGTGGGAGGGCACAACATACAGTTCAGTGGTTGCATGCAGCCTGCAACTTATTTGGTGCAGCCCACAGCCCCACTGCTGATTCCAGCAGATCAGCAGGTATGGTTGGCCTCCATGACCCTGGTTATCTGTAGGTCTCAGCCAGGGCCACTTCAGTGGTATAATGGAGACTTGGTTGCTAGTGAAATGGTACTGCAAAAGATGGGCACCCCCTCTATCTTGTTTACCCCCCCAGTCACTTTCCCCAGCTTGCCCTAGGCATCTGCTCTGCTCTTTCACTACATGCTTGCCCTCAGTGGTTCCTCATCCTTTCTACTTTAGTGAAAAAGGGGAATAAAGGGGAATAACTCTGCCCAAAGGGAATGAGCAGTAACTGTTTAAAGGAAGAAGTAGGACTGTGGGGAGGAACATCCCATTGCTGAGACTGTTCAGGGACTGGATTTTGCAGGGGCTCAGGAAAAGGACAAGGCTTCATGGCAAGGAATTAAGACGAATGCTGTTTTTTAGGTGTCTGTGGAGGGGGGGAACTGACATAATGGGCACATATTTTATTCTCATTCCACTTATGTTCAGAGCCTAGTTTGCTGGTTGGTGACTATAGCAGTTGGCTCCTTCTATGAGGCTTAGAGGGAGTATTTGGTCTTTCCTTCTGTCTGACTCTATTACTGGCTGTGATATACTCAACTGTAATGATTGCTTCCTTGCACAGTGATGACACCAATGGTCTTGTTCAAGGGTTTCTTAGTCCCTAGGATCCCGAGATCTGGGAATGGGGCATGATGATGTCATGTAATTCTGTAAATCCACCCCTTAATTCCAGTCTGGTCCATGTTGTGAATCCCTTAAGAACATAAGAGACACCAATGTTGGATCAGGCCAAAGGCCCATCCAGTCCAACACTCTGTGTCACACAGTGGCCAGAAATACCAGTGCCATCAGGAGGTCTACCAGTGGGGCCAGGACATTAGAAGCCCTCCCACTGTTGACCCCCCCCCAAGCACCAAGAAGACAGAGCATCACTTGCCCCAGAGCCCCTAGCTATACCTTGTGGCTAATAGCCACTGATGGACCTCTGCTCCATATGCTTATCTAATTCCCTTTTGAAGCCGTCCATGCTTGTAGCACCCACCACTTCCTGTGGCAGTGAATTCCATGTGTTAATCACTCTTTGGGTGAAGAAGTACTTCCTTTTATCCGTTCTAACCCGACCGCTCAGCAATTTCATGGAGTGCCCACGGGTTCTTGTATTGTGAGAAAGGGAGAAAAGTACCTCTTTCTTTACCTGCTCTTTCCCATGCATAATCTTATAAACCTCGATCATGTCACCCCTCAGTCGTCTTTTCTCCAAGCTAAAGAGCCCTAAGCGCTTTAACCTTTCCTCATAGGGAAAGTGTTCCAACCCTTTTATCATTCGAGTTGCCCTTTTCTGCACTTTTTCCAAAGCTATAATATCCTTTTTAAGGTGTGGTGACCAGAACTGCACACAGTATTCCAAATGAGGTCGCACCATTGATTTATATAGGGGCATTATGATATTGGCTGATCTGTTTTCAATACCCTTCCTAATAATCCCCAGCATAGCATTGGCCTTTTTTATTGCAGTCACACAGTGTCTCGACATTTTCAGTGAGTTATCTACTACAACTCCAAGATCTCTCTCTTGATCAGTCTCTGCCAGTTCAGACCCCATCAATGTGTATTGACAGACCCTTCCTCCCCTGGAGAATAACTTTAGAGGTGCAAGTTTCACAAATTGATATTGATTTGTGTGGTAAAGTTCCATGTTCAAAGAACATGAAAGACACTGCAGATTTGGCCAACCTGAAAAATGAGCAATGGCTGAACATAGCCTAACAAACAGGACAAAGTATTTTTTTTCCAAGACACTGAAAGGCTCAACAACACATCCAATAACCATGTCAGATTACACAGGGAAGCCATTGAAATTCATAAACATAAACACAATTTGAACAGGAAAGAAGAGAGTTTAAAAATAAATAGGGCATGGTTTCCTGTCCTGAAAAATACAAAAGGTTCTACATCTGACAATAACACTACAGATAAGATTAGAATCCACATGCAAAAGAATCTCCTCAGGAAACCTCCTCAGGAAACAATCCACATACAAAAGAACCTCCTCAAGAAAGTTCCTCCATTAGCATGTTCACAACCTGGGGAACTCCTACAAGATAATGACTCAGCAAGTAAATTTTGTTACTGAAAGCAAATGCGATTGAGTGTTATAAGAAATTGTGTTCAGAAGGCTTGATTCAAATGGCTTGGTTTTCTGCAGTGTTTGATTTTTACATACAGCACACTAATATTATGGTTTTCCTGACTTAGCCCAGACAACTGTGAATGTAACCCATCGTCCAGTGACTCAGACTGCTGCCCGACTCCCAGTACCAAGAGCTCCTGCTAACCATCAGGTGGTCTATACTACTCTTCCTGCACCATCAGGACAGAATCCTGTGCGAACCAACATTATGCAGAGCCCTACTTTAAGGCAGGTTAACCCACAAAGTTCAGGTAAGCAACCTTTTTTGCAGATTTGTTCTGTACTGTGTGGACAAAATTTAATTGAATTTTTATGTTACTCTTGTCTGTATTTTTAGGAAGACAGTTCACCTGGAGTTGTGTAGATTGGCCTATTCAGCTGTAGGCATCACTTAAATTTCATTTCAGGACTTGCAGCTTTTTACAAAGTGTAGATCTGCTTGTGTAATTACGAACTCCTGATATCCTTTACATACATAAAAGCTTCATAGATTACACAAAGCAAATCCCCTTGTAATAAACTGCTGCTGCACCCTCACTCTTGGCTTAGGGCTTCCCTTTTATGGGCCAGAAAAATCATTGGTGACTGCCCAACGATTAGGAAGAAACAGTTGGGATATTTAAGTGTTCTATAATGGATTGCTGCTTTCATAACAGATTAAAGCCTACATGTGATGAAAGTCTCCTCCAGGACTATGGCCTCATCAGTGATACTGTCAGGGTTCGATAGTCAGATCACACCACACAGCGCTTCATAAGTATTCTGTTTATTGGTAGTTCATAACTATGACACGTGAATGTCTTTTGTCAGGAATGGCCCAAAGCAGCAGGGCACCCAAAGTTATACTAGTTTCAAAACACCCCCCATTAGTAGCAGAAGCCAGTAAGCATTGTGCACGCGCGCAGGAGAAAAGAGAGCAGGGAAAATAGGAGCCGTTTGTTCGCAGGTCAGGAGCAGCTAGAACCCCAAGGTCAGAAAAGCATAAGCAGATAACAACCCAGACAGGAGACATTGTTAGTGCACCAGGCTGAGGAGAGGAGGATCTCCCCACACACATTCCAGGGAAATGGCAATGTTAACTGACAGATACCCCATCACTATCTGCAGGCTGTGGATGTCACCTCTAAAACCAGCCTGACATCCCCTCCCTTCAGAGGGGGGAAGCTCTTCAGAAGCTTTTAATTGCCCTATTATTAACAGGTTCCTGGTTGTGATCTAATCTGTGCGTCCCAACTCTTACCATCCTAAAGAGAGGTTATGGCACAAATTAGGCCATGCCCTCTGGATTTGCATTAAATATCACAAGAGTTCAGGCATTCCACTAGCCTATTTGTGTATTGTAAGACTGGCTCCCAGGAGGTCAAGGTCACTAGATCCACTCAGGAGATCAATACATTGCTCCAGCCTGTGAATCAAAGAGACTGTCTCTGCTAATGTGGGCTACTCAGTGGGTTTTCCTCAGTAGCAATGACTTCCTAAAAAAGAACAAAGTTTTAGTCCAGTGGCACCTTTAAGACTAACAAAGTTTAATTCTGGGTACACGATTTCATGCACGCGCTTCAGATACCAAGTGTGCATGCACATGGAACACTTATACCCAGAAAAGGGGTGTGCAAATATTTTTTAAAAAAAATCAGTATTTTTCAGGATCAACTATATTGAACGCCCAAAATACCAGTATTTTCTGATATTCCCAAATCCCAGTATCAGTATGGTATTGGAATTTGGGAATTTTTCAGAAAACCCAAAAATTTTCAGCTTCATTATATCATCTGGGAACCGTTGGTCTCCATAGGGTATAATGGAGAATGAAGCCTCAAAATTAAACCCAGCTTCCTATTTTTGTTTAGTTTACATAACAATAGGCAGCAACTGATGTCCAAAAGCAGTGCATATACCCCAGCAAGGGCAATGAGACATCTTAACATAACAAAACTTATAACAGAACCCTTCTACCAAAGAATGTATCCATATAACAAATATATCAACTAGGAAGACTGAGGTGGGTAGCCGTGTTGGTCTGAAGCAACAGAGCAAAGTTTGAGTCCAGTGGCACCTTTAAGACCAACAAAGTTTAATTCTGGGTTAGTGGTGTGCCTTCCATTTATTGGAGCCAGAAAAATACCCCAAAATATACCTTACTGGTATTTTTCGGGTATTTTTAACCAGACTGCAGATCAGAGATCTGTATTCAGCTACCGGTATAGCAAACCTTGAAAAAATCAATTTCCCCCCAGCTTTTATTCAGTTGTATTCAGCTATACCAAGAAGGCATTTAAAGAGATTGCAGTCTCTTTAAATGCCTTCTCCAAGCATAAGCCTTCTGAGTTCACTGAGTTGCACCATGACTGTGCTTGGAGAAGGCAATAGGCATTTAAAAAGATGATGGTCTCTTTAAATGCCTACTCCTCCAAGCCACTGCCGCAACTCAGCTAGTGAACTCAGAAGGCATATGCCTCCCGAGTTCATTTGCTGAGTCGTGCCACCACCGCGCTTGGAGAAGGTAGTAGGCATTTAAAGAGACTGCTGTCTCTTTCAGTGCCTTTTCCTCCAAGCCCCACCTGCAGTGCAACTCGGCGAGTGATTAGTTCTGTTCATTAAGCAGGAGGTAGGCATATCTACCATACCTGTCAATATAGATTTTTTGCTGCTTGTTTCACTTACATTGGAGCATGTCTGCAGTTTAACTAGGGCTTTTTACTTGTAGTACTTTCCCACTGAAGCTTTTTCCTGAAACTGGAAGGGTTCTCCCCTCCAGGTAGGGTGTCAGGGTTTGGTGACTGCCTGCTGCTGGAAAAGGAGTAAACTTTTTTCCCCCTGCTTGGTATCCTAGTGGCTAAACTGTAAGCCCAACTTGGTCTTTGAAATCATGAGTACAGGAATAATGAAATTACTTACAGTTCTTAGCTTTCAAACAATACCTTTGGCCTTCCTTGATGGTAAATTTAGTAAAACAGGTAAATTAACACCACTATTTACCACCAAAAGATGGTGAAGGATATTTATGTCCTTTTTGGATTGCATCAAGAGACATTTATTCAGAGATTTTTAATAAGCGTACTGTTCAGTCTTGTTCAAAAAGGAGGAAAATGTGTTTTTGGAATTGGGACAAATAAGTAAAATGGTTATTTGCAGAAAAGAAGGCTGATGTGTATTCAAACAAATGGACTATGTTGAAGATGATGATTTGATATAGAGTTGAAATTGTATCTTTGTAATATTTTGTGATTTGTGTAATATTTGTTTTTATAGCTTGCTATGTATATACTTTGCAGTAAAAGATGGAAAACTTTAACAGCTGTTAATAATGGTATCCACAAAATATTATTTGTAATTTCTGATTTTATGCAAGTAAAGAAAATTAAGCAAGTAACTGAAAATTCACCAGGCTAGAATCATCTGTACATTGTTGTCTTTCCACTGGTTTTTGTGCAGGTGTGACATTGCGAATGCCTCAGACAACAACATATGTTGTAAACAATGGACTGACCTTGGGGTCTGGAGGGCCTCAGCTCACTGTGCACCACCGGCCGTCTCAAGTGCATTCCGTAAGTACTATTGTCCAGTCGCTGAGGTGAAGATCCAGGGAAGAATCTAGTCATCATGGCCTCATGTGCAGATACTTAAATCCTCAGATTGGGGCCATGTAGACAAACCTGGGGGAAAAGAAAAGGGGGTTAAATCCCCCCCTAAACAGAGGAGCATTTGTGTATACATGTGCACACAACACTCTTCTTTTGGAGCTGCTGTCTTATGGGGGAGGCAGCAGCACTACAGGTGAGTAAGGGAAGGGGTGGCTGGCAGGGGGAGCTACTGACACTCTCCCTGCTACTTAAGGCAGCGGAGGAAGGGGAGCCACCACAGAAGGCAGGTGGCGGCCGGATGGGCTGGCTGTCAAGTGGCTAGCCTGGCAAGCGGGGGGAGGGATGAATGAGCAAACACAATGGCAAGAAAGGTGACACAATGGCAAGGGGGCATAGCAGTGAACAGGGAGAATAGTTGGCTGGGCAGAGTGGAGGAGAGAGGTTGCAGGGAGGGCAGACTGAGGAAAGGGGGGGCAGTATGAGGGCAACAGAGAGGTGGGGAACAGTGTTGGAGAAAAGGGAGAGAAGTAGGGTGTGGGAGGAGGAAGTGGCAGGAGGAGAAATGGTATAGAAAGGTGGCTGGAGGAGAGTGTCAGAGGTTAGAGGACAGTGAGGAAAACTTCCCATGGGCTTGTATATACACTTCCCAACAGTGTTTCTGTATGTTTAGCAAGAAGATCTAGTGAACTTTGCCCTCTGCATTCTGTCCCTCCTCACTTATAACTCCATAGGAACACAATGGTGCAATGTCCAGATGTCATCTTCTCAGCAAAGATAGTTTCAAGGCTCCACCTTAGTGAGAAACTTGTCCTCCCTACCTATCTCCATAATTCAATATCAGATACAAAAATAGCATTGCATTCAATGTCAGCTTCTATCTGGACAGAACTGATCCCTTTAAGGAGAGCCCTGTCCTGTCTGTCCTGTAAGGGTCGCCACAAAAGACAGAAAAGTCTTGGTTCTTTAGGTGTTAGGTTTCAGCTACCATAAAGTTATGCTATGAATTGGCAGCTGGTCCTTTTTGAGTGCATCTTCCATGCTTAGCAGAGGGGCTCCTTTTCCAGAGCACCCACTTGGTCACAATGTTCCACCTTCCTAAGGCATTATGCCCAGAATGCCAGAGTTTGGGAAGATGCCTCCTTTGGAAGGGCTGTGCTCATTGCTGTTTTTTCATGAGTTGGGCTAATACCCAGCACCAGGTAGGTGAGCTTGCTGATCTCTTCCAGTTTGTGTGAATGCATAGAGACCACAAAGAGGGGAAATAGGTTGCATTCTTGTAACTGGCGTTCCTGAGTGGTTACCTGTGCAGTCACACAACCTATCCTATTTAACCACAGCAAATGCTTAATGCTTGCTGTTCTGGAAGAACTGAGCAGGAAGCCTGAACTCTTTCTTCTTGAGCCATATGCATTGGCATGTGGACTTGGTGAGAGGGAGGGTATCGAGCCTAAAAGCCTAGCTGTAGAATGGCTCTCAGCCCCTTTGGAGCCTGTTGATATGACTGCACAGATGACCACTTGCGGTCCCAGGTAAGTAGTCCATACGTGGCTTCTGGAAGTCAGGTCCTTCTAACATTTATAAGCTGGAGAAGAACTTGGTGACATAATGCTCATCTTCATGTTAAAGGCATGCGTTGCATGCTGCCAAGGTTTATACTTTGAGCCAAGGACTAAAACATTTCGTATCATTGGTAAAACTAATTAGCTTACTTATTCATTATGACTTCTCCATGCTAAAGCTTGGGAGTATGATACCGCTCGTTAGGTTTTTGTAGTGTTAATCTAACCCAGTGCTTGCTGGGACCTGGGCTTGACTTTGGCTGTGTGAGAATATAAACTTATTTCCTGATAGAGAACATTTTTGATAATTGTATAAGATAACTTCCAATCCCCACAGCCCCTGTTTGATTGATTGATTGATTGATTGATTGCTTTTCAGGAGCCACCGCGACCTGTGCATCCAGCCCCACTGCCAGATGCCCCGCAGCCATCACGCTTGCCTCCTGAAGCAGCCAATACCTCTCTGCCTCAGAAACCACATCTGAAGCTAGCGCGTGTGCAAAGCCAGAATGGCATAGTGCTCTCCTGGAGCGTTTTGGAAGTGGACCGAAGCTGTGCCAGTGTAGACAGCTATCACCTGTATGCGTACCATGAGGACCCTAGTGCCACTGTGCCCTCTCAGTGGAAGAAGATTGGGGAAGTGAAAGCCCTTCCCCTGCCCATGGCTTGCACACTTACTCAGTTTGTGTCTGGTAGCAAATACTATTTTGCAGTCCGTGCTAAGGACATTTATGGACGCTTCGGACCTTTCTGTGACCCCCAGTCTACAGATGTGATCGCTTCCCAAAGCAGTTAAACTAGAGACTTCAAAGGCTTCCATCTTGCCCCACAGTGCAGCTTACTCTGGTTTTGGGTTTATTCTCATGCATGAAACTCACTGTAAAACCTTCTCTGCAGGATTATTTTGGACAGTTTTCACACACTACATAAACTTATAACCAAAATAAATTTCTAGCATACTGTGGGAGAGCCTGTATTTCTGCTGAAATCTTGAAGTACGAAATTCTTCTCCCCTTCCCCCATAAGTTGCTGTTCAGGTGTGAGGCCTTGACTCTTCGGGATTTCGCTTCATACAAGTATGTATTTCAGTAGGCTGCTGAGGAATATTAGCCCTGACACAAAGGCAAGAGGCATGTTGGGTCAGGAAGGAAGCCAGGATTTGGAGTTTTGCTTTCCTGGGTACTGGGAGAGTGACAAGTCTTACCTTACATTGCCCGTTTTCTAGAGAGCAAAGGAGTGGTGTGGTGGGTTTTGGGGGGGGGGGGGGGGGAGCAGTTCTCTTGCTGGCCTCAGGAAGCATTCTAAGCCCAGGCTGAAAACGGGTTTGCAGAAAGTTGTTTCATTTGCATTTCCAGTCCCTTCCTGACCCTCCTCTTAAATGTCCTTTTTTGAAAAAAATTAAGTTGTGCCTTAAACAGTAATTTCAAAAATAAATGCAGTCACTTTTTCTGTGTGTTCCTCCTCCTTTTGCCATTTTCATTTTTCAGCTCTTCTTGCTAGTCCCAGAACATCACAACTTTCCCTTGCAGTGTCCTGAGAAATGTCGTAGCCGATCTTCCTATAATAGTTCTCAATTGTGATAATTCAGGCCAGTGTTTAAATGCTTGGTTCTGATTATCAGATGAAGACTACCATCACCTTTGTGAAAGGAAGTTGGCATGCCGCATGAGATCTGGGTGCATAACACCATATTTTCATCATACTTACATCCTGATAATTGCTTTTTTCAAGCCACTAGAACTGAATCTTCACATACAGCCTTTCATTCTTTTGAAGTGCTGAGTCAGCACAACAGGACAGTGCCTCCATCTCCCTCCATCCCACCAGGACCTAGTACACGTGAAATAGGTGTAAACCACACCTTCCATGGACAATGAATGAGAGCTGCACCATACCATCTTGCAGTGGAAAGCAGCGCATCTGTTGTCTTCCCGGTTTGTCTGCTCTAGTTGGGGGCAGCTCTTCTCTGTTCATTGTCTGGCCAAGGGTCTAGCCCTTCTCGTTTTATTTTTCAAGCTGGTAGAGCTGAACCATGAAATGCAAGATTCTAAAGGGAGAAAGCCTAGAGCTGGAACAACATTGATCTTACGTATGTTGGGAAGACAGGGTCTTAATTCTGTAACTGTGAGAACGTATGTGCAGTAAAATTCCTTGCCATTTAATACACCTTATATCCTCATTCATCTACATCTTATAGCCAAGGAGTTGCTTTTGAGTGATGAGGAACCAGCTTTTTGATTAATCTTCTGCTTATCTCTAGTGGTCTAGTCACAAATTTAACTTTGAACTTGGGTGAAATTATTCTTGCTGTTGTGTGATGAGTTCCTCAGTCTTCACACAGGTGATGATCCATTTCCCTCGCTTGTTTAAATTAGCAGTGGTGCTATCTTCAGAAACAAGACTCTTTTGTCTACCTGTTTGCTAGCTGGCAGCTTGATCTGGAAATAAGCAGTGATCTCTCTAGAGTAACCACTTTTAGAATAATTTTTCCCTCAGTTTGGGCCTCCTTGCAAAATTAACAGTAATGCTTTAAAAAGCAACTGACATTAGAAGAATACCAAAAATCTATGAAGAAAGCATTTTATTACAAAAATTGATTTAAAGGAGGGGAGAATTAAACTATAGAAAATTAGAACAGTTGTGTGGGACTACAGTAATCCCAGTCATCTGTAGCCAGAGATGTAATCTATTTTGGCCCTTTCTCACTGGCTCTCTCATGCCTTTTTCTTATCAGAAGGCAACAGACACAAGGTAGACTATAGTTGAAAGGAATGCGGATATATGGAGTAGGGTTTATAATACCTGTTGGGAAGTACACAGGGCACGTGTTTTCACATAAGAGAAAAAACTTGCAGTCAGAGATCTTCCCTGAACTTGCTGCCAAAAAGAAGTAGAGATGTATGAACCCAGAAAACATGAGAATCCTCTCTGGATAAAGTACATCCTGCCTTTATAATAGACAGAGAATATTGGCAATTACACTTTCTGTTGCTTTACTTCTGCATTCAGGGTCAGATACTACTGTTCTACTTTCAACAACAACAAAACTTGTAACATCAGTTGCCGCAGTTAAGATAGATCAAATATTGAGGGCGAAACAGTTTTGCCTTCAGATTTGTAACCTAAAGCTGGCAAAGAGGCTGCTGGTAAAAAAACAAACATTTGTTCAGCAGAATGGGTATTTTGAGCTAATTATGGAAGCAACACTGAAGGGAAGGCAGAAAGAGACTGGAGTGTGCTGCCATCAGGAGCTCACAGTTTGGGAGCTTGTAGCCTTGTCTTTGGTGCCGTATTTCCAAAGAAAGAAAACCCCCCCCCCCCCCCCAAACAGAGCATCTTTCTGTAAACTGACGCTGGACAATACTAACTTCCTTCCTGTCAAAGTATTAGAAACTAAACAGGATTACACAGTACAAAGGTGCACAGTTACAGAGTTTTTACTGCACTATGCTTATTGTAAAATTGAACTGTCTCAGCATGGTGTTGCATTGCAGATGAGGTAGAGAAGATCAAAAGAAAGATCTTCAAGGAAAGAGGGCAGAGAGGGATGTTAGACTCAACATTGCACTTTGTCAGTATTTTTCCCACCGTGCTTTCCTTACTGCAGTATATGGGCTGGCCCATGCTTAAATTCTGTT
Organism: Gekko japonicus; assembly: GCF_001447785.1. Taxonomy (NCBI): domain Eukaryota; kingdom Metazoa; phylum Chordata; class Lepidosauria; order Squamata; family Gekkonidae; genus Gekko; species Gekko japonicus. The sequence continues at coordinate 71,281 of NW_015171559.1, read as the reverse complement.
TTCTACAGTTGTTGAAGTGGTATTTTTTTCATCTGTATATCAGCAACGTTCTGTTCGTTATACTGAATCCCTGAGAATCCATCTGGTAGTTAGTAACATTCCGTTTTAGAGGACTGGGGAAGGGGCAAGTGAGATGCTTTAGCTTTTCCAAATGAGAAGGTAGCGGGGCAATTGCTGCTAAATCCTTTAAAGTGCTTGTCTGTTTCCTACTTTGTTCCTCAGATTACAGCAAGTAAACTTTTTCTGGCAAGACCTCAGCAGGTTGTGAGGGGGAGGGGCCAGGGACAATACATGCTCTGCAGTGGCAGCTAATTAGGAAAAGATCGGATGTTCTGGGAGCTCTGAACATACTAGGAGGTATGCTGTGTTTCTCAAGGATAGCTCAATCACTAAAAGTAGCTCTGACCTGAATTTTTAGCATATCAGAGGCATGGCTGTGTCCTTTAAGTCTATACATTCCAGGAAAATGTTGTCCAAGTTAATGGCATCTGTGGGGTCAAGAGGATTCAAACAGTGTTCTACTGCAATAAATTGTCAGTTCACCTTTTCACTTCAGGCTCTGTCTTAAGTGGTCCATGACCCAGAATCCATATCACATGTAGGATCAGATTGGGTGTTAAGTAGCTTTATAACTTGTTCCCTGGATAGCTACATTACAGTATTACCTAGGAAAACTGCATATGCAGTAGAAAACAAGGTTGGGGTGATGACTTTTTAGAACTCCTTTGGTGTTTTCAAGTTCTCAACTGCAAAAATACCCAGATTTTAAAAACTAAAATTATATTGTTTTATATTGTATCCTAAATATATGAAAGTTATTTTTCTTTTTCCTTATTTCTCCATATTTTTGTGGTGAAGGAGGTGAGAACTGGGTACCAGTGTTTTGGTGGGGCCTTCTAACATTGCCATAAACCAGTTATTGCAACCTTTCTATAACCAACTCATGTTGATAAGGGTAAAACACAAATAGATAAGTACAACTTAAAATCTCTGTTCCTTTTATCATTGAATCTCATCAACATTTTAAAGCACATGGGTAGATTTCTCATCTTATTGTGCTGGCGTTTCCTCTGGAAATATTTTAAGCGCTGTCTGAGGTTGAAGTTTTATCTGTAAATAAAGTAACTGGACAGCCGAATTTTGAGGTACTTGTTGGACTTCAGTAACTTATCAGCCATTGGCAAATAGACTCCTACAAAACCCTTTATATAAACTTGCACTCTGATTTTTTTCTCCTGCAGATGAACATGTAAATAAAGATAATGTAGGACGTACCAAAAAGTCCAGTTTGAGCAGGGCAATGGCAAGTTCTCCCCAGTTTTTGTATGCATTATAGATTAGTGTCTGTATACGTGTTAACTGTAGTGGGGTTTTGTCTGACAAGCCTGAAATTTATACTTTGAAATAAACTACTGGGTTTTTAACCTTTGGCATCTTGTGTGCTTTATTCAGACTATCAAGTATCTGGAGCTTTAAAACCAAGCCACATCTCCCTGATGTTTCCTAAGGCAGGAAATGGACTGGTTCATAAGAATCTCCCCTCCCCTGCTGCTTTTTCCCTTTGCTATGTTATGCAAAGGCACACATTACATCTGGTTGCTTTAGTGAAATGATGTCATGTGCAAAAAATCTTGACTTTTTAAAATGTGCACCTAGCAATGTACAAAGAATACCACTCAAGGAAGACACAAACACAAAATTAAATAGGCAGGGTGCTGGGGCACTAATGGAGCAGAGGAGGGAGAGTAGTATTTCCTTACTCACTGTGAATAATGGATCACATGATGACATCAGCAACACAGGCTCACCCCTCGCCGGCTCTTCCTGCTGCTTCCTCCTGCTGCCGGGCGGGTGAGTGGAAGGAAGGAGGACTACAGGAATCACTTTGGGATGGTGAAGCCCCACAAGGCCAAGGGAAGGGAGGACGTCAGTGCAGCGCAGGAGTGCCCTGCGCCCCAGACTCCTTCCCCCTGCTAACTGACAGAAGGAGGAGGAAGCACTAGGAAGAACTGGCAAGGCCAGGTACATTTCTGTGGACCTTCCTCCTCAGATTGGCTGGCGCAGCCTCCTTCCTCCTTGGATTGGCCAGCTCTTTTTTCTTAACTGAGTCAGTACAAACCAATCTGAGGAGGAAGGAAGGCTGTGGCAGCCAATCCGAGGAGGAAGGAAGGAATCAATTGTGGTCAGTGCAGTGCGCTTCAGGCTGGCGTTGCACAGCTGAAGGAAATACGGTGAATTAAAGGGGGAGATTGGGGTAGGGGGCTTTGAAGATCCAATAGGGGACACCGCCCCTAAAGCCCCACTAGCTCAGGTTTGGCTTTGCCTGCCTGCCTCCTTACTGTCCTCATTAGACAGGCCAGGGGATGGCAGTCTATCAGCTATGCCAATCACTGCCTTATCTTTGTTTGCCTCTGCCAGGAGAGACTTGCTTGTCTGCAGAGTTAGAACTTTTTTCCTATAGGGTTGCCAACTCCAAGTGCAGAAAATTTCTGGAGCTATTGGGGGTGGATCCTAGAGAGGGCTGAGTTTGGGGAGGTGACGGACCTCACCAAGTTCTAATTGTTGGAATGTACAAGGTCTGTAGTGCACCTACTTGAAGAAGATCAGAAGAACGGCCTATAGGGGACAGCTGAGGGACGGCTAGTTAGCATAGCTAGATTAGGGACTTCCCACAATTCAAACTGTGTCCTTTCTGTCTCCTGGTTGGCTCTTTGGAGACTTCCTGCTCCAACTGAGCCCTCCCCCTTTGTTCCTGTCTCTCACAGCAGTTAGTTAAGTCTCCCTCTCCTCTGTTCCATCAGAGTATTTCTTCTTTAATAAATTGAGTTATTTTCTTTAAACAATTGGTGCTCCATTCCTCTGCATGTTTAAACTGCCAACAGGGTTCTGGGCCCAGCCTGAGCATCACTGTGAAAAGGGGGATCAGTAGTCAAAAAGAAACTGCAAAATGGCTGCTTCCTGCACAGCTCAGCTCAACTACCTACTAGATAGGTTGACTGATAACAGTTTTCTCCCCTGAAGGGAGATAATCAAAAGCCACTTGCTTGAAATGGGACTCTGGTATGTCATCAATGAATCCTGACCAGAAGACACCCCAGCAAAGCAGAAGTCTTGGGACATGCACAATGATGAAGGCAAGAGGTGCATTAATAAAAGGTTTGTCCAATACAGATATTTTGTGAGTCATTCAAATGCAAACTGCAAAGGCAGTCTGGAATGCATTAGAGAGACTTTATGTTAACTCCTCTCCAAAGAGCCAGCTCTATGTCCAAAAAGAAGCTATTTAGCATAAGGATGCCTGAAAGGGGTAATCTGCAAGAGCATTTAGATCAAATGCGTGCTCTGAGTCAAGAGCGAAGAAGCGCTGGCAAGGATATTGCAGAACAGGATTTTGTTGTTTTGATTTTAGTTAGTCTACCCAAGACTTATGAAAAAGTTGCATGCCAAATAGAGTCAAAAGGAAATCTCAATCAAATGTGATAAATGAACTGGAGCAAACATTCAAACATAAACCATTTGAGGAGCCCAATAGAAAGGCTGAACAGAATGCTGACCAAGTAGCTCTATATGTAAATAATAAAAGCAAAGGAACTTGTTATTCATGTGGAAAGCAGGGGCATGTTAAAAGGGACTGCAATGCTTTTAAAAGGTAGGGTGCTCTTCCAAGAATTTGAAACAGCCATCCCTGAAGGAATGTTTCATATTAACTAAAGATGCAAACAAAAATGATATATGTTTCTTAGATAGTGTGTGCTCAATCCACATGAGTGCACACAGACTTTTTTGAAACTCTAAATGAAGAAAAAAGACACTAAGTGTAACTGATGGGAGATCTGTTGTGGCAGAAAGGGTAGGATCGGGAACTATAAAACGCAGCCTCCCAGGTCAGAGAAATCCTCTGATTTGTTGTTCTCCCCTGAGGCGGAGGCCATCTTGTGGGTGATTCCCATCCTTCTTCAGGGAGGCAGGACTAAGTTCAAACTTCTTCCTGTTTCCTTTGGTGGGAGTCACCCTGGCTCAGTTCTATTCCTGCCTCAGTAGGGAGAGCAGTTTAGGATTAGCCTTGCTAACACCTTTTCTCCAACTTTTACATCTATTGACTGCATTTATTACCTAAAAATTCCTTTTCCTTATTCCTTTCTTTATACCTTTAACTCCTCTGTCTAAAAAAAAAAAAAAGCCCCCCCCCGCTCCTACGTTTCAGCAACAATCATGAACCGAACCAAACAAGGCGCCCCCTGGAACTCATAGTGATGTTTGTGGTCCAATGAAAATAGAGACCCCTAGTGGGAATAGATATATTTTGACTTTCATTGACAATTTCTCTAAATACACAGTTACCTTCTTGATCAGGGAGAAGAGTGAAGTATTTGAAAAGCTCAAGGCATATGTTGCAATGGTCACCAACAGGTTCCAGAGAAAACTGCTGGCAATCTGAACTGACAACGGAGGACAATACATGGGACATAAAAAGGTATTTATTGGAACAAGATATTGAACATCAACTCATTGTCCAATACAAACCAGTACAAAATGGCGTAGCTGAGAGAGAAAATTGCTCCCTGACAGAAATGTGCAGATCTACCAGAGAAATACTGGGGAGAAGCCATCAGCACAGCCACTTATCTACAAAACAGGCTGCCCACAAAAGGTGCCAAGAGCACGTTGTATGAGCTGTGGTATGGGCAGAAACCCAGCATGAAACATCTAAGGGTATGTGGGCCAAATAAAAGCAGTCCAAGTTGAATTTCAGTACTGAGCAAGGTTATTTTTGTTGGATACACTTTGGGATGTAAGGGATATAGAATCTTTGACCCAAAAACACAAAGTATATGAATCTGCAACGTTGTCTACATAGACGAAAAGGAAAAATCTAAAGCTACAGAAAAAAATAGACAAAATAGAATCCAAACCTATGGAAGAAAATAAAATGCATCAGCCAGAAGTGATGCAATCAACTATCTTGGAATGTACAGAAGACACACCAGAAGATCCCCAGGAACCAGAATGAGATGACAATTGGCTAGATCCAACAAGGAAGTACCATCAAAAAAACTCTCTTACCTGACCAAAATAGAGACTACAATGGAACCTTCCACATGGTAAGACATAAGGAGAATGCCTACTGATCAGGCAGAAAGATAGAGAAATGCCACAGAGGGAAGGAATTAAATCTCCAATCAAGAATCAGAAATGGACATTCACAGAAGCACCTCCAGGAAGAAGGGTAGAATACAAATGGATTTCCTAAATATACAGTTGTTAAACTCCAACACTGTTTTGCAAGGTTGAGATTCTATGAAGAAAAATGAGCCTTGTGAACTTGCACAATAGACCTTGAGAAAGGAGTGCTGGAATATGTAAGATCTATATTGCAGCTACTTGAAGATCAGAAGAACAGCCTATAGGGGAAAGCTGAAGGACTGCTAGTTAGCATAGATTAGGGACTACCTACAAATTTTTTTTGTTTAGATATTTTTATTGTTATTATTATTATCGTTCTGATTATACATTTTCATATTCTATTATACTCTAACAGTTTTTCCCCGTCCTCCCCCCCCCCCCCCTCCAGTCTGTTGTTTTTAGTCCTTTTATATTAGCCAGGGGCATAGTGTTTGGAGCTTCCACTGAACGTCGTTCCTTTGTTCTTCTTCCATCCATCTCCAGTATATGGTCCATTTCTCTTGAATTGTCTCTGTTCTTTCTTCCCACGGCTTGAGGGACTACCTACAATTTCAAACTATGTCCTTCCTGTCTCCTGATTGGCTCTTTGGAGATTTCCTGCTCCAACTGAGCCCTCCCCCTTTGTTCCTGTATCTCACAGCAGTTAGTCATAAAATCACAGAGTTGGAAGGGGCCATACAGGCCATCTAGTCCAACCCCCTGTTCAATGCAGGATAAGCCTACAGTATCCCTGACAAGTATTTGTCCAGCTGCTGCTTAAAGACTGCCACTGAGGGGAGTTCACCACCTCCCTAGGCAGCTGATTCCACTGTTGCACAATTCTTACTATAAAAAGGTTTTGATATCCAGCCGGTACCTTCCTGCCTTTAATTTAAACCCATTATTGCGAGTCCTATCCTCTGCTGCCAATAGGAACAGCTCCCTGCCCTCCTCTAAGTGACAGCCCTTCAAATACTTACAGAGAGCAATCATGTCCTCCCTCATCCTCCTGCAGACTAAACATTCCCAAGTCCCTCAGCCTTTCCTCATAGGGCTTGGTATCCAGACTTGATCTCCAGGTCAGTTGAACCACCCTCTCTCTCCTCTGTTCTATCAGAGTTTATTTCTTCCAAATGGTCCAGAGTGTGGTGGCAGAGATCCTTATGGGGACCCACGAACAGCACACATTCAACCTGTGCTGTGTGAGCTGCACAGGTTTCCGGTGGAGTACCATATCAGGTTCAAGGTTATGGTGTTACCCCAAGATTTCTACTAATAAAGGAGTTAAGCAGGGATGTGTGCTTGCACCCCTCCTTTAAAACTTTTTCCTGAGGGATTTGGCTCCATTCTTAATTCCAAGTAGATGGACACTGTCCTAAGTTAGGGTCCACCCAAATACTAATCTTGTTATATGCAGATGATGCGGTTCTGCTTTCTTGCACTCATGTGGGTCTATTACTGTCGTGATTACTGTAAAATCAACCAATTAGAACTAAATTATGAGAAATCAAAAATCTTAGTTTTCTCAAAATTCAGGAAGCAATTCACATGGAAGATTGGCAGTCATAAGCTTGAACAAGTAAGATAAGTATCTAGGTCTTTACTTTCATGCCACCACAATTTGGACTCACCAGTGCAGGATAGCAATTAACAACCTTAAGTCAAATATCAATGCCCTTCTACGGTTTTATTTTTCAGAGAGAGGGAACCAATTTGTGCCATCTGTGTTAAAAGTATTTAATATAAAAATAGTGCCCCAATTACTCTGCTGAGTCCCTATTTGGATTGAGGCAGTCAACAAGTCAGTTGAAGAGGTGCACACAAGCTTTCTACGGAAGATACTAGATGTTCCACCCTGTGCCCCATATGGAGCCCTCTGCTTGGAATGTGGTCAAAGTCTTATGTCGACAAGGGCATAGCTTATGACCTTCAAATATTGGGCTCGATTGCACTATTAACTCCGATTCCACCAGCTATAGCTATCAGATGTTAACTGAGACTGAGGGTTCACCTTGGCTTGCCATCATAGGAAAAAATTGAAATCCTTGAATATCCCTCTTGAATCTTATGTTGATGCTTTCAGAAATGGAGGTGCTTCACAAAATAAAGAGCAGATTATTGGAGACATTGTCATGGAACTTGTATAATGCAGCCAATAAGACTTGATCTTCGACGTGGTCTCTGTGCTTCACACCCATGGGATCTAGTGCGCACACGCTGGATTGAACAGCATTGTAGCAAGCTCTTAACGGATTTTCACGCCCAGACCTCGGGCATGTGCAGGAACCCCACCACGCATGCCCAGAGGGGTGGGCGCGGACATCCCACCAGTTCCTTTCTTACCACCGTGTTGGAAAGACCTTTTCTTTGTCGGTCTGATTGGTTCTTTTTCGGCTATTTGCCTCACGGCTCTTCGGATTTTTTCCCTCAGTGTTCTTTTTTCTTAGTCTTTCTCCGTTTGTTCTTTAAAAAAAAATTTAAAGTTGTTTTTTGTTGAGGGGGAAGTTGCCGGTTTACCTCAGTTTGGCCTTCGGGCTCCCCACCCCCACCCCTTCTTTCTTCTCCGTTTTTTTAATTTTTATGGAGAAGAAGTGGGGCTTTTTCAACCGCTGCAAGGGTTGCAGCAGTAAACTCGCTCTACCTGACCACCACACCCTCTGTATATTTTGTTTGGGGGAGTCTCACCGACCTGAGTCTTGTCGGCACTGTGCTAGGTTTTCGAACCAGACAAGAAAAAATCGAGCTGCGTGCCTTAAAGTGGCGCTATTTGAATCGGTGTTACATCCTCCCTCAGTAATGGATTCCGAGAGACCATCGACATCGACGGCTCCGGCATCGAGGCCCTCCTCCGACATCGGCCAACCAACGTCAAAGCCACCGACATCAAAAGCGCAATCCTCCGCTTCCACTCCGGTGAAGAAGAAGCCCAAGTCAAGTAAGGAGCACAAGTCTGCAAAAAAGGGCTCCTCTAAGTCCCTAAAGGCAGCAAAGAAGGGGAAGTTAGCGGGATCTGCACTGGGTGATGCCCCTAAAGTGCCCCCCGCTCCAACGGCAGTATCGGCATCGGAGGCCCATGCCGCTCCGCCGATACCGACCATTCAACTCTTAGACTCCCTTATACAACAACTTGAGCGTCCTTACTCTGATATCAAGATGGTGGAGCTCCTTAGTCGCCCCATGGATGCAGAGCCTTCTCCTTCTCCTTCCCCATCGTCGACTGACGGTGTCAGAGGCTCCCGACATCAATTCACATCGGAATCTACATGCCTCTAGCAGTACGCAGCATCACGCTCCACGTCTGCTTATTGAACCTGTCGATATCGATGACTGAGTTTATAGGGACCGCTCTCAAAGGCAGACTAATGCTTTGTCTCCGAGACGTACCCGATCCAGAAGTTGATCCCCCCGAGTCTTTCTATCCCCCCACCTCTGTCTTGGGATCAATGCCAACTGAGGTATTTTTATGGGGGTTATCCACCATCCATGCCGTGGTTGACTCCAGCGGGCTATTCTGACTGGGATCGTTACTCGACCCACTCTGCCCACAGATCAAGGTCGCCCTACAAATCTAGACCTTCAGAATCTCTATCTCGATCTCCAGCCAATGATCCTTCCCACAAGTCTCCTAACCAAGCTGTCGCAGATGATCTACCTATATCCCCATCCAACAATCTCACTTCCTATGCAGACCTCGTCAAAAGAATGGCCCATTCTCTAGGCCTTTCAGTCATCCAACCACCACCACTGGTTACAGATGCCGTCTTTGATATCGTGCAACTGGATACTTCCACTACCATAGCACTGCAAAAGCACCATGGGAGAAGCCTTCGTCAGCCCCAATGTCAATGAGATGCCTGGACCACATGTATAGAGTCCAGGAGACCGGAGCCAAATTTTTATTCTCCCACTCTCAGCCAAACTCGATGGTTGTAACATCCTCGTCCAGGTCCAAACAAACACACTCTGCACCTTCTGACAGGGAAAGTAGAAAATTAGACGCGTTTGGGAGACGCTTCTACTCCACAGGAGCATTGGGAGTAAAAACCACAAATTACTTAGCCTGCATGAGCAGATATCAGTACATTCTGTGGAAAAGGTTTTCTGAACTCCTGTCTCATCTCCCTGAAGACAAGCTTCAGGCAGCCAGAATTATTCAGAAGGAAGGTATGGTACTTGCAAAGCAGCAGATCAACACTTCCAAACATGCCCTAGACGCTTCCTCAAAAACAATGGCCTCAGCTTTAAGGAAGCATTCCTGGCTCTGTAATACCAATCTCCTTCGATGGTCTTGGTCTCTTCAACAGCACTACCAGGGCTGGCCTGAGGGATTTGTGCGCCCTAGGCGAGGCTGCCTCATGGCGCCCCCCTCTGATGCCAACCTCCCGGTGGGGCCTGGAGACCTCCCAGCTGGCCGCCTGGGAGGGGACAGAGTGACGCCATGTGAGAGAGCGCCTGTGAGGTAGGTGGGGCTCAGAGAGCTCTGCGGAGAGAGCCCGCAGGAGGAGAAGGAAGGAGGGGTCGGCAGGCAGGAGTGTGCCGCCCCCCCCAGCCTGGCCGGTCGCCTCTGTGCGCACTCCCTACTCCCCCCCCCTGCAGCAGCCTGAACAGGCTGAGAAGCACCCGGCTGGCTGCTGGGGCTATGGAGCTGCAGGCGGGCTGTGGCAGCGGAGGAGGAGGAGGAGGCGGTAGCAGCAGCTTTGCCGCGCCAGGGCAGCTGGCCCGCTGGAGTGGCGGCTGGGTGCGGCGGGGCCCGGATCGCCAGCCCACACCGGGTGGCTGCTGCAGTGGCTCCGGCGCCTGACGCCGCTGCTGGGGCTCCGCTGGAGAAGGAGGAAGAGGAGCCCCCTGCCCCCCCCATGGTGCCCTCTGCCTCCTCGCCACCTTCCTTCCTCCCTCCCCTGCTTCCCTGACTTGCCACAGAGAGGGGGGGCAGGAGGGGGGATTGGCTGCTGCGGGCCGGAGGGCGCAACCCCTCAGTGCTTCCCGCCTCCACTCGCTCGCCAGCCACCATGGCGGCGGCGATTGCCCGGTTAGGGCAGTGGTGGGCGGCTTTTGGCAGGGGGCGGGGTGCAGTTTGGCACCCCTGAGGGCCGGCGAGTGCCTAGTTCGCCTAGCAGGCGAGCCGACCCTGAGCACTACTGATACCATACTCCAAGATATGGATAAGAGCATAAAGTCTTCTCGCGCTCTAGGAGTTTCATTGTCCACGAGGCAACAATATCGTCCTCACATTTGGTCTAGGCCCTGGCAAAAGCTCACTCTGAATCATCAATCTCCTGATAGACAATGGAGACGAGAAGGGAGGGTTGTGCTCACTCTCCCGTTCTCTGAGGGAAAGGAAGAGTCTGAATGCAAAGAAATGGACCCCCAGCCTCGCTCTAATGCACCAACTGCACCAATTGGACTTAAAGATTAAGTCTGGGGTGCTTAGGCATCCTCCATTGAACTGTCCCCACAGCTGAAAATTAGACCGGAGGAGAACAAGCCGTCTGGCCTACCCACCGAGACTCCTACTCGCAGCCCCGGACTGTGGTGAAGTATTTGCCGGCACAGGGGGAACAGCTGGCGGCTGGCCGACGTGTGACCTACCACCGCTTCCGCATGGTGTCCTTGCAGCAAATTATGCCACTTCTCCAGAAGGACGTCTGGATGGCCACCCTCGACCTCCAAGACGCGTACTTCCCCCTCAACATCCACCCCTTCCACTGCCAATACCTATGCTTCGCAATTAGTCAACAGCATTACCAATATGCAGCCCTGCCATTTGGCCTTTCAAGCGCCCCAAGAGTCTTCACAAAGACTATGATTGTGGTTGCGGCCTTTCTCCATCACATGAGTATCTTTATCTACCCGTACATCGACAATTGGCTCTTGGTAGCATCCTCCAAGGACGCCCTGGTCTCAAACATCAACGAGACACTGACACACCTGGAAAACCTGGGCCTACAAGTCAATCTGGAAAAGTCTCAACTTCAACCGGTCCAGAAAATACAGATTCCAACAATTGCATGGCTCTCCTGCCATGAAACAGAGTGGCAGACATCATTCACCTAGCCACTGTCATCCATACCCAGCCTTCAGTTACAGCTTTCCAAATACAGAGGTTACTTGGCCTTATGGCCGCAACTACGTTGGTCCTGGTCTTTGCCAGATTAAAAATGCGACACCTACAACTATGGTTTATCCGCAACTTCGAACCATGGAAAAACGCACATACCACCCTCCTAACCCCTCCTCCCAATATACGAGACTCTTTGCTTTGGTGGACTGTCCCAGTCTAGTCGAGGGAGCACCCTTCCATCCTTCATCACCCCAAATTACCCTAACCACAGACGCCTCCCTGTCGGGCTGGGGTGCCCACATGATGGGTCTTTTTCAAGAACAGCTCTTATCAGAACTACGGCTTGCCCAAGGTCATCCAGCCAGGTGCAAGTGGAGGAGTGGGGAATCAAACCCGGTTCTCCCAGATTAGAGTCCGCGCACTTAACCACTACACCAAACTGGCTCTTTTAAGATTTCAAGGGGTCCCAGAAAAAAAAGATGAGCATCTGAGAAAGATCCTAAGTGAAGCACTGGCTCCCCTGATCAACAGCAAACCTGAAATATTACAAGCAGATATGGACATGATTTACAGAACATATTCAGAGTTTGTGAAGAAAAATAACCTTCCTGGAGAAATATTTGTTAAATTTGCAAAAAGATCAACAAGAGATTTGATACTTAAAGCAACAACTGGGACAATATTAAAAATTCAAGAGGAATAAATAAAAAATGTTATAAGATGTTCCATTTAAAATACGTAAAAAGAGAAAGCAATACAGAAATATTACAACATTTCTTCAAAAAAACACCATTCAGTATCGATGGATCTTACCAGAAGGACTTATATTCAACTATAAAGGCAAAAAGGAAAAGATTGACTCTCTCACCAAAGTAGAATTGTTTTTGAAGCAGTATCAGAGTCCAGCAAAAGAAAAAGAGAAAGCAGGGGAAGAGAAGGCTACAGAAGAAAAAAGCGAACAACGGGAGATAGCTAGTGACAGTTCCTCCTTTGTGTCTTTGGGTGAGATCTTTGACTCTGACTCTGAACTGGGAGAGGCTGCTCCCAGATCATACAAGATTAAAATCCCCTGGCAAAAGAAGAAGAAACGTGAAGATAAGAAGGCATCTAAATGAAGATCTGAGATTTTTCTATGTTAAGCTTTATAGAATATATACTCTTGCTCATATGTGCTATCATAATTAATTAATGTTTGTCTTTTTTATTTGAATACTTTATATATGAAAGGTAAATGATATATTGTAAGCATTAATTTGTAGGGAAGTATCTAAAGCGAAAGTTTATTACTGAGCCTTGCTACTCTGAATTTGTAGTGTGTAGTTGGTAGTTTATAGTATAAAAGCAATAAAAAGTTATTTAAAAAAACATAATTGAACCAGTGGCAAAGTTCTTACTGGCTGCTGCTTTATACGCAGTAAAATTTTGTAAATGCTCAGTGCAATTATTGGAAATTGCATCTTATCCAGAAATTGAATTTTACTTCTTAGATATGTTTTACTTCTATGAAATGCCATTAAAGGAACTGTTTGTGTGTGGTTCTGGTGTTAACCTTTAAGGCCCTAAACAGTCTGGGACCCACGTATCTTTGGGACTGCCTCTCCTGGTATACCGCCCCCCCCAAAGAGCCCTGCGCTCGGAAGATAAGAATTTACTGGTGATCCCTGGCCTGAGAGACATCCGGCTGTCCTTGACCACAGCCAGGGCTTTTTTGGCCCTGGTTCCAACCTGGTAGAGCACTCTGCCAAATAACATCCGTGCCCTGCGGGACCTGATACAGTTCTGCAGGGCCTGTCAGGCGGAGATGTTCCACCAGGCGTTTGGTTGAGGATAGTGACGGTTTCCATCTTGCTGGCACTGACACCTATCTTTTGCCTGGCTGGTATTCCTATCTTCTGGCTCCCCCGTGGGGCAATGGCACAACTGAAATTTAGCACCATCTAATTTGTTTAATGTATTTATTGCTTTTAAATAATGTATTTATTGCTCTTAATCATGAAATTATGTATGAACTTTTTATTGTTGTACACCGCCCTGAACCCTGTCTCACATGGAAGGGTGGTCTGGAAACCTAATTTAGTCATAAATAAATAATAAAGCAAGTTCTTTAAGCGGTTGGTGCTCATTTCTCTGCATGTTTAAACTCTGCCAACACTAATGCCATACAGTTCGCCCTGCAAGGCAGCCATGATCTCTTTCGTTTCCAGGCCCACCTGGAGGATGGAAACCCTACTTTCCCCCCTTTAAACCCATCCGGGCCAGTCCATTCGTTCCTTGGGCCAGGAGACTCAGCGTCCCTTGATGAGTCAATGGATTGAGAAGACACCTGTCGATCTTCTTTTCCAGGGAGGAAGAAGGGGGAAGGGGAAAAAATGGATCAATCAAGGACTCCCTCTGATGAAAAAGAAATCATGGCTATCAAAGCCTTAATGAACTAGTCACTGTCTCTTTAAATCCTCTGTTGCTCCCCCACCTTCAGAATCAGGCCTCTAGAGGAGCATGGGTCGTCGGTGTTTTTTTTCCCCAATGAGGAAATTTAGCTCCCTTCAAAGGAGAAGGAGGCAGCCATTTTCTTTTAGTAAGAGGGGAAACCTAGGAGAGGAGGATTTATCTCACTGAGGGTTCCATGTGTGGTATGCATACTAGGGGTTGTCAACCCTTCCAGGGTTGTTGAATGTACATGAATGTACCCTTCCAGGGTTATTCCCATGCAGTGTCTCTGGCCAAGCACAACTCTTTCTCCAACTCCCCACCCGGACCATTGTTTAACAGCGCACCAGCGTTTCCATTAGTAGATGGGGGGCGGGGGGAGAGTCACACTCTGGCCAAAAAGGTCACCCAACCCTGTGTTCTATGCTGTTTCATATATGCCCTGTTAATATTTGAGTGTTGAAATGCTAGCCATTTTTATAAACTGGCACATGGGTTATTTATGTGAGAGGCCTAGAGTGTACATGTGCTCAAGATCCTGTTGTATCCGCGGTTAAACCAGAATATACTAGGGGATATACATGCACTAAGTGTGGAAGGGAAGAGCTATTTGGATAGTAACGGGTATATGCTGCACATAAGTGAGATTCTTCTGCCATCTGGTGGCTGCTGTAGAAAATGCAAGAGTCAAGTAATGCCAGATTCCTACCTGGTCTGTTTGTTCAGTTTCCAAACCACAGGGGATTTTGAAAGACCTGGACCTTTGCTGAAGGAATGAATAGTAATAGCAACATTTAAAATATGTGTGAGGGTATGATTTTTGCTTTACTTCAAATAAAACCATTCAGAGAGCCATAGGGGCTCAGTCACAAGGTGCATATGTCATTTAAGGAGCAACTATTGCCAAGAGCCAAAAAGATAATCCCCATTCTGTGTCAAGGAGTGATTACTGTAGTCAAGAATGCAACATGGAACCAGAAGGGCAAGAGGCAGGGACATCCAGCTGCGCACCTGAAGGAGCCTTCTAGTTGCAACAGAAAACATCTGTGTAGATATTGTTCAGGCACAGAACCAATGGCAGGCTTTCAAATATGATGTACAAATTTAGATGCTCAGCACACCTAAAAATGCAGAGCTGCACAGAAAACACAGTGTGGATGCAGGCAATTATTTCTCCATCATATGCTATTATAACCACTGTGGGTGGGATCCTTGAAAAGCTACAGGGTGCCTTGTATTGTGTGCTCTATAGTCAGGCTCTGGCTAAACTACCCAAATCGACTATGTGCTAAAGGCAGAACTACAGGTGTTATTTCTGTGCTTTGAGGCCAACACACAGAACAAGCATGCTGTTCCTGTGGGCGCTAAACTCTGACAGCTGCAACAACCAGTCTTCTAGGTGAAAGTGAAGTAGCAGCACTTTTTGCTTTCCTCTCCATGAAAGTGACCTTTGTTGATGTCACTGATATATAAAGTGGTATTATTGATCTCTCAGTCAGGTCTTCCCAGTATTGGCAGGAATTCTTCATGTTTTGCAAAGACAAGTAATCCCTAAACAAAACCCTGAGGGCACTATAAAAACAAGAATTCTAAACCAAGTATAACTTGTGTTGAGACTTCAGAAGTAGGAATGCTTTAATTGAGGAAAAATAGGTGATGAAGTAGGAGACCCAGTGATGATGATGATGATGAAGAAGAGATTGGATTTATACCCCGCCCTTCACTTGGAGTCTCAGAGCAGCTTACAAACTCCTATCCCTTCCCCTCCCCACAACAGACACCCTGTGAGGTGGGTGGGGCTGAGAGAACTCTGACACAAACTGCTCTTTCAGGAACAGCTGTACCAGAGCTTGTGACTGACCCAAGGTCACATCAGCAGGTGCAAGTGGAGGAGTGGGGAATCAAACCCGGTTCTCCCAGATTAGAGTCCGCGCACTTAACCACTACACCAAACTGGCGCTCAGAAAATAACTGGTACAGAAAATCAATCACCATTTCTCTTAGCATTCTAGAACTTGGAGCAATCTAGTTAAGCTGACTAGCAATGAGTTAACTAGAGAAAAAACTTAGTGCATCTCATTGACGTATGAAAATAACTGATATGCTATTAGGACCTTTGGTCTGATCCAGCATGACAAGCGATATGTTTGCTATCTTCTTGTGTCTTATTGCCCGAACTTCCTTGGGAAGGGAGTAGCTAAGAGATGTTATCACCAGGTAGCTCAAATTGTGCATGGATTGCAAAGGCATATCCCAAAGGAAATTACTGCTTGCTCCCTAACTGGAGCCACAAGTATTCATGACTGTCTCCTATTTTATTATTTGGGAAATATCCTGTTAAAATATTGTGTGAGTTGTTATAGAATTGTCATTCCTCAGGGTTGTGCCCCTCAACAACAACAAAACAACAAAAATGGAGCCACAAGCAATTCAGTCTTTCAGTTCTCTCACCCACAAGAGATATACAGGGTTTTCACGACAACTGATTCCTGCCATGTCAGGACAAACTTTCTGGTTTCTACTCAAATAGTTTTTGACCAGGGACTGCTTCCAACTGGTCCTCTGCTTTTAGGTCTGAACAAACAGGTTATGAATAGCAAGAAGACCTAATATCCCCCCCCCAAAACAGAAATATTCTCCTCTTTGTGGGGAGCAATAATTGGAATCATTCATCCATGAACATAGTTTTGTGGTAGAACAGAAAAAGGGCAAAGATGCTCTACATGTCAGGTATCCATTGATCCCTGCCAAGCTTGGACTTCCATTGGTTGCTTTTGAATTCTCAAGAAGAGTTTTCATTTTTCTTTCTGGCTTACATCTGGATCCCTTTGTTTGTTTCCTTCCCCTCTCTCTCTCTCTCTCTCTCTCTCTCTCTCTCTCTCTCTCTCACAAACCCCCACACACTCTCTCTCTCTCTCTCTCTCACACACACACACACACACACACACACACACACACACATTAAGCAAGGAAAGCAAAGGCAGAATCTCAGGAGTGCACAGATGAGTTTATTTGGTATGTTTGTAAAACTGTACATAGAAAAAAACCCTTCTTCCATATGTTAAAACTCTGATGTCAGTTTCATAGGACTGGCTTCATGGTGATAAAATCAAAGTTATAAGAGTCTGGCAAGCCCTGGTGCTTTGTCTGATTGAAGCGTGACCAGCTGAAGACAGGCAGACCCTCTTCCACTGGTGGACCATTGATGGCGTATGCTGTAAACTTTGCAGCCATATAGATGTCTGATACCTGTAAAGGATCACAGGAGAAGATTTCTTGGTTCAGGAAGGAAACTGAAGTATGAATTTTCCCTAAAACAAACCAGTCACTTTGCTGAGGATGTGCATAAGCTTTACAAAGAGCCATATTCAGCTTTTGGCATCACAGCATTCAGAAATGCCAAGTATGTCCCAGGTCCCTTTATGTGTACTATTGAATTATTGGCAGCGCGGCATGAGGTGGTCCCCTCTGGCAGCTGATTTTGGCTATACATAATTTCCCCTTGAATTTAAAGGCCAGAGTCTCTGGTCATGGTGACAGCAGCAATACAGGAGGGACAAGGGCAGGAAGAAGCAACTAGTTACATGGGATACCATTTGTAACTTCCTGTGTGGTGCTTCTGTTTCACCCAGGCCTCAACTGAGTCATGTGCCTTCCT
The DNA here is from genome assembly GCF_001447785.1 of Gekko japonicus. Taxonomy (NCBI): domain Eukaryota; kingdom Metazoa; phylum Chordata; class Lepidosauria; order Squamata; family Gekkonidae; genus Gekko; species Gekko japonicus. The sequence continues at coordinate 53,972 of NW_015171559.1, read as the reverse complement.
ATAGTTACAGCTTACTAGTAAGGCAGCAACAGTAATGCTAGAAGGAACGTACTGATCTGACAGTGCGTGTGAGTTTTAAAAAAAAAAAAGTTCCGCAGAACATGAGAGATTCTTGACAAACATGTGCAGGGAGGGAAATTACAAGACAATCTTAGGGAATCTAGCAGAGGGGATAATAGAGACTGCCTGAAGGTATAAGAAAGGGGTGAGAGAGAGGGGGGAGGTCAGCGGTAGAGAAATGGATTTGAGACTTGTATGGACTTCATTGGGGGTTACACCACAAGGTGGCGTTATCCCTCTTCCTTCAGGGAAGGTAACCAAGAGCAGGCCATTACGCCTGCTGCTTAATTTCTGTAAATAGGGAGACCATGACTCAATCCTACAGAGCAGTCATGCCGTCTGCCCAGCATCCCCTTCTTTTTAATTCAAGTGTGTGTGAAAACAGGCTGTGGGTTGCTCAGTGGCTTCAGGGCACCCAAGAGTAAGGTTGCCAACAGGCCTGGAGGAAAAGGTTTGTAAAAAAGGGAAATACCCATAAAAGGGCATAGCTGCCACCCCACTAGTTGCTGCGTGGAACCCTTCCTCCCCCATTAGAGAGATGTACCGGGGGGGGGGGACTAGCTTCAAACTACACCCAGCGAAACAGCGTGAGTCCTGCACCTTCCTAACTGGTGAGAGGCTCTTAAACAGATCACCTTTTCAAGCTTGCACAACTGAAATAAATAAGGTGCAGTAACGGAAGAGCTGTGTTAGGGCCTCTGCATTGGCCGTGGCAATGAGACACAGACAGAGAATAGTCTCCCTGCGGCAGCAGCCGGAGTCTGGATTATGTTAGCCCTGCCATTGTCTGCCTCACCATACACACTGGTAGGCAGCTCCCCTTAGAGTCACCCGAGTCATGACCCCATCTTCACCCCTAGTTGCTGGAAAACATGATTTAGGTACGTAATGAGACACATTTCACAAGAGCTGGTAAATGTTTCCTTTTGCAAACCCATCTGGCTTCTGCCTGATCTGACTTGTAGAAGAGAATCTTTGGAATGTCGAGCCAGACTCAGCCTTTGGTTGATGGGTTGAAAAACCTCCGTTTTCCACTGTGTTGCCTCCGTGGTCTGGATCAGAGCATAAGGCTAGACCTACCCTCACCTTCAACGGCGTCCTCTCCCTTCAGGCCTCACTGGGCTGGAGCCAGAGCAGCAGACAGAGGCAGGGTAGGCATGCATGAGGCAGCCAGTTAGCATGGCCAACTCCGGAGAAGCTGGCCTCTTAAAAGCCACGGCAGAAACAGCTGCAGTAGTGGATGCCTGCTTGGTCAATGAAGGAGGTGGCAGGGGTGGGCAAGAGCCATGGGAACAGCCAGGATCTCCTCACCCTCCCATGGGACTTGCAGTCCTCATGAGGAGGCACAGCCTTGTTTGGGCCAGCACTGCCTTGTGGGAAGGAATAAAAAGCATCTGGTCCAGCAGCCAGGGAGGAAGGGAGCAGGCGGGAGATGTCCTGTGGGGGGAGGGGGGAGGAAGGTGGTTGCCAACATTCTCCCTTCTGAGGTCTAGCTGAGCCCCCTCTGCTTCTCAACAAACTTAATGGCAGGAGGAGCTGTTGGGGGTAGTGGAGACACAGCAGCGCCTCACATCTGTGTCCTTCCATAATGAGACATCCTTACTGAGCGAGCAGGCAGCAATGCAACCTCCTACTCTGTCCTACAGCAGTTACCCCTAACTCAAGATGAAGCAAAACCTTACCTATTTTACACAACAAATCTCTCCGCCCCTTTATTCAGCTTCAGTGCACCCTCACAGACTCCTACTATTTCTTTCTCTCCTTCTCCGTTCTCTACTCTAAAAGTAGTCAACAGATATGAATCATATGCTATCAAAGTGTATATTTCTCACATTCGCAACAGATTCTTTTGACTGAAAATAAATGGGATTGTCGTTCTGTGGCAAATGGTTTTTTCTTGCAATAGGCTTGCATTGTAATGGTGAGGAGATCGACAATAAGCCAGAGAGCTACACTTGCTTCAGTTACCTTGTGTATGTGCCTTTTCCCATTCTCTTTCTGTCAAATGTAATAATACTGGGTTATTAAAAACTGCTCAGTGCATGTATCAATATGCTAGTGAAAGAGATGCAAAGGAAAGGATTTAAATTGTGTAAAATAACAACACATGCCTAGATGTCCTCACCCTTGGACTACTGGCATGGCTTCTGGAAATGTTAGAGTTTAGCATATAGTATGCTAGAGCTGTAGGGCCTTCTGATATGGAATCGATTTTTTTAAAATTTACTTACATCTATTTGAATGAATGATCTATACTCTAATTTTCTCCCCAAATAGGCCCTGAAGTGGCCTGCAACATTCTCCTGTCCTCCGTTCTGTCCTCCCAAGAATCCTGTGAAGTATGTTAGGCTGAGAGTCTGGTGCCTGGCCCAAGGTCACCCAGCAAGCTTCCATGGGGTAGTGCCTAGGTCTTAGGTCTGTACAGGCCACCAGTAAAAGGAACTCAATTCAGCCCCCCCCCTTAACAATCAACATGCAGGGGCCCAACTCTGCTTGGGACCAAATGCATACACTGTTTTCCAAACCTGAAGCAGCCCCATGGAGTCATCATTTGCCCGGCTGGGGTGAACCTATGCTTACCCAAAAAGGGCAAACAGTACTGCTATGTAGGTTACCAACCTCCGGATGAGACCTGAAATTGTCCCAGGATTATAACGGATTTTCAAACGAAAGAAATCAGTTCCCATGGAGGAAATCAGGACCCTGAAATGTATAGGGGAAATATCATGAAATCCCCAGGGTCTGATTAGTTATGCCCTCAGGGAATAAACGCTTTGGACAGGCCCTGCTCAGATAAAGTGTGTGATTGCGTGTAAAAAGATGCAGCGGGATTCTGAGAGGCAAAAGAGGGAATCATGTAAATGAAGGCAAACAGAGATGGCTCCAGCAGACTGTTGTTTATACCTACAAAGGCCAACACCTGACATTTTATGACCATTTACTACCCCATTTCAAAAGCTGATGGATCAGCTGACACATCTGGGCAACAAGCCAAGGTATTTGTTTACAGCTTCTCTTGACCTTGCTGCTTAGGCAGGACAAGGTTCATATTATAGGACAGAGGAGGAGAAATCTCATGACAGAAGACTGGGCAGTTATCATGGAGTTAAACAGTTGTGACTGTGTTGGCAACGGCTTCCCTAGGGCAAAGGCTAATGATGAAGATGTTATAATAATCAGCAGCGATTTTAATAGGAAACTGTACCAGTTCACAAGTGGCCAGACTTACACAAACGAATACAAACCAAGGCCTTATGTCCAGTTCTTATGGCATTTCTTGCTGGAAACGGTGTGCCTTGCTTGTGGACTGGCAAATTACTCTTAATCTCTCACCCATTTCTGAGAATTTTAAAAAAGTTTAAAAACTGTGAATTTACTGATGATGAAGAAGAAGAGAAGAGATTGGATTTATACTCTGCCCTTCACTTGGAGTCTCAGAGCAGTTTACAAACTCCTTTCCCTTCCTCTCCCCACAACAGACACCCTGTGAGGTAGGTAGGGCTGAGAGAGCTCTTTCAAGAACTGCCCTTTCAAGGACAGCTCTGACAGAACTATGGCTTGCCCAAGGTCATCCAGCAGCTGCAAGTGGAGGAGTGGGGAATCAAACCCTGTTCTCCCAGATTAGAGTCTGCACACTTAACCACTACACCAAACTGGGCTGCCAAGTTTCCATAAGTCCAGATGCATTTAATAGTATGCATCTGGTGTGTGTGTGCGTGTGTGTGTGCGCGTGTGTGCGTGTGTGTGTGAATGTCATGGGGGGAAATCCAATAGGAACACATTTTTGCTTCCCCCACTTTGACCCAAACAGCATCTCTAGTAGACTAGTTCTTCTTGGAGTCTTTACCTTGGAGTCATAGCAGCCAGCTGGAGTTGGATATCTGAGATTCAAGTCTTCCCGACAGCAAATAGTATTACAGGGATTGTGCCTTGCATATGGATCTTTCTTGTAGTCTACAAAGAAAGGAACAATGTAGTTGAGTAATTCTAGACATAGCCATCCACAGCAAAGCACTACCTCCTTTCTTTAATGGGTGTGTGTGTGTGGGGGGGGAGAATATTTGCTTTACACCTTAAACGTACTTTCAGGAGAATCAAATATACCAGGTGAAATGTGAACCAACACTTAACCCTGGCATAAAGTTTTGATATTTAGGATAGAATGCCCATTCTCTCACCAGACTTTGTTACAAAACCCAACACAGGACCAAAACACTTGCCAGGCTTACTTCCAGCTTTGGAACTCCGCTGGGGAAACAGACATGTAAAAGTGGCCTGGTGGTAGAGGTCATTTGTTGGGGATAATCTGGATAGGAGAAACGTTGAGTATCTTTCCCACCTGCTGTTTCTTCCCTGTAAGTGCTTCCAGCAGCTGCATTAAAGTTCAGAGGAAAACACAAGCTTGAGAACCCTCTTGTCTTTCATGAAAGTTCCAGCCTTGGTTCAGAAGACAAAAAAATAATCAAGCGCATTTTTGCAAAGGAGGAAAGAAGGATCCCTTGCCTTGCCTTTGGCAGAGAACAGTATGTACAACCACTTGCCCAGTGTTTCAAAGAGACCCCTCAGCAATGCTGTTGTTGTTGTTGTTGTTCAGTCGCACAGTCGAGTCCGACTCTTCGCGACCCCATGGATCATCTCCCGGCAGGCCCTCCTGTCTTCCGCCGTCCTCTGAAGTTGGCTCAATTTCATGTTCGTTGCATCGATGACACTGTCTAACCATCTCATCCTTTGCCGTCCCTGTCTTCTTTGACCTTCAATCTTTCTCAGCATCAGGGTCTTCTCCAGGGAGTGCTCCCTTCTCATTTGGTGGCCAAAGTATTTGAGCTTCAGTTTCATTATCTAGCCTTCCAGGGAACAGTCAGGGTTGATTTCTTTTAGGATTGACTGATTTGATCTTTTTGCAGTCCAAGGGACTCTCAAGAGTCTTCTCCAGCACCATAGTTCAAAAGAATCTATTCTTCGGCGCTCGGCCTTCCTTATAGTCCAACTCTCGCAGCCATACATGACTACTGGGAATACCATTGCTTTGACCATGCGGACTTTTGTTGGCAGGGTGATGTCTCTACTTTTTATCATGCTGTTTAGGTTTGCCATCGCTTTCCTCCCAAGGAGCAGGCGTCTTTTAATTTCATGGCTGCAGTCACATTCTGCGGTGATCTGGGATCCCAGGAACGTGAAGTCTGTCACTACTTCCACGACTTCCCCTTCTATTTGCCAAGGAGTGATGGGGCCGGATGCCATGATCTTAGTTTTTTTGATGTTGAGCTTCAAGCCCACTTTTGCGCTCTCCTCTTTTACACTGAGCAAGAGGCTCTTTAGGTCCTCTTCACTTTCAGCAATGCTGTTACCCTGTCCTAAAAATGACATCAACCAGGGAAGGGGTTTTTGGAAGGCTCCCCCCCCCCATCCAGTCAATGCTGTTCACAGAATAAAGCAACAGGTACAGGGATGAACTTCCTTTCTTTGGAGCACTGAAGTCTAGACACTGTTTTCTGCAGAGAGGCAAGAAAAGGGATCCAAACCGTGTTCCAAGAAAGATCAGATTATGCAAAAATGTACATACTTTATTCTGCTGGCTATAACATGAAATGGGAAACCCAGGATACTGAGTTCTGTGCCAAATATTAAATATAATGGGGTTATATAGTGCTAGATTGAACATGCAGAATACATATAGGTCTGGCTGGTCATAAGGCTAGATATTTGGAAACATAGTTGCAAGAGGGTTCTCAAGATTCACTGGGATTTACTTTCATCATTGCAAGATTTAGAGAAACTGAATGACACAGGTTATTTCCTCAGAAGCAGGAAGGTTTGATGAGCTCTTGGTCTAATCTTAGGGAGAAACTAATTTTTAGTAGGATTTTGGCTCCAATCTCCCTTGGAGGCATTTTAAAAATCGTATCTATTTAAAGGTATTTAAGCTTCAGAAAATGATCTCATTCCCATTGTGTTCAACAACATAATAGCAGAGAAGAACTAAACTTGTCATGTTGTGGGGATGGCAGGACAGGGAGATTGTTGGGGGGGAAATAAAGAGAAAAATCAACATACTGTTGTATCTCATTACGCGCTTCATGGTTGCCATATCCGTCACTGATCCCTGGTCCCGTCGGAAGATTTTGGCTCTGGGAGCCATGTCATACGAAAAATCCAAGCCATATTTCGTAACATATGCTCTATATCCACTCATATTATAGATAGTTTCATGGAAAGGGATGTTGTAAGAAGGCCAGTATCCTGCAAATCGAGGAGATGTAGTGATTTCCACACCACTTACACTGCTTCAAAGGTCTGAATTCCAAAGAGATGCTACACTGTCTAGAGAACTCCCTCTCATTCCCATGAAAATCTAGGCAATGTGGCAGCGTTTGGCAGCAACACATCGACCAACAGCCACAAAAGCACAGTTTGTTTGGACAAGCTGAAGCAAAGCCAGCTGCGGGTGGCCCGTGGCCCCCTCCACTACGCTTTCCTCCACCCACCCACCCCCATCACAAGGCTAGAAGGTACGGAGCGTGGCTTTTTCACAGTCCTTTTGGCACCAGTGATGCCAGCAGCTCTAAAAGTAGTATGAAAGACATCAGGTTCACCTTCTGAATGCTGTGATCCCACCCACCCCAATTTCCTGATTAGACGTGTGCCTGGAGAAAGCAGCACTATGTGCAGTTCTCTTTCACTCTACTCCCTCCACTGCTGTTGGGCACTAGATTGGCCTGGCCTCTCCAGTGACCCTCTGCCAGTCTGTACCCAACCATGCTAACCCCTGATGGCTCTTGGATGAAGCTATAAAGAATCCCAGAACAAAACAAAAGGCAGCAAAAATCTTGTTCCCATTTTGAGCAACACCTGTCATTTTCTATAGCTCCCCAAAGGACTAGACTCATATTTGGTGATTCTCTGCCAAGCAGAAATAGCCACCTTTGTCCCACACAAGCACTGACCTGGAATTCCTAACAGGCCACCTTCATCATTCCCAATTCTCACCGAAAAGCAAAAGGTGAAGAAAATACCAAAAGGTATTTACCTTTACGGAGAATATTTGTCTGGTCAGAGTATTCCACATGTTTGGGGATTTGTTCAATGACATAGAGAGCTCCGTTATCAATACACTTCTGCAACGTGATCTTGTTTGTATCCAAGACCATATACTGGTTATTATAGGTACCTGGGGGGCAGGGAAGACAAAATTAAACCTGCACTACTTTTTGGAGAATGCTATGTAAACAGGTTCCACCTTAATAATACCAACCAGAATTTTGCTTTGCAAACATTTGTGCCCACGTTTTCCCAGAGTCTGCCATCATGTTGGCAAGACGGACTCTCTGCCATGCAAAGAGACTCTCAGGTACCACTTGTTTAAGCAGAGACTGGTTAAATACGCTGTTTGTGGTCTGCAACATTATTAAGCCATTGCCAAGTATATAAAAGTCATCCATGGATGCCAAAGTGCCTGTATACAAAATAAAAGAATGTTTGTTATTCATGAGTAGACACTTCCCAACTTTTTAGTTCTAATTTCCAGCACAAAAGAGAATGGCAGCTTTATCTTCTCAACCTGTGATGATATAATTTATTAATATGATTTGTGAGCAACTCAGCAGTGCAGAAGAGTTGCCTGGCAGAAGGAGAGGCAGCCAGGCTAGCAGACCATGACAGCATCTGAGGTGGGAGAGCGATTTCTCTGATCTTCGCTGGGAGAATGACAGGGGGGAGTGCTCCTTATCAGGGCAACTTGCTTAAGACAAGGGCTGATTCTGCACTGGCTTTTTCCTCTGACGTTCCAGCAAACCAACGGTTGGAGCCGAAATTCCCCTCTGCATTGCTTGCCACTTTCACTTCCTTTTTTTTATGGTATCTTCTGCATAGATTTATGGCTGTTTTATGGCTATTCAGGGGTGACTTTCCAGTCAGTACGGCATTGGCCCGGGGTATTTGCAGTTTTGAGCTGCACTTTTTCCTCCCTGTTGAGAAAATGTGGAGCACCTGCTAGATGCAGAGTCACCCAATGGGCAGTTAAATTTCTGCAGTCCACTCATGAAGCACTGAACAGTGTTATAGGAGTTAAAGAGAAAAGATTGATGAAGAGCTATATTTTGGTTAAACACAGACACCTGAATTCACCTCTATTCTGAGCACCACTATCAGCACGGACCTCCCAAGGGACCTTAAACACAATCTGTAATCTTCCAGAGAAATCTAAAAATAGTAAGATAGATCATGATGGGTAGCCATGTTAGGCCCCGGTCACATGGGAGGTTTAGTTCCACAAGAGGGACGGATCGGGGGCGTAGCAAACAGGTGCGATCACACCACAACATCTGGGAAGCGGCGCCCACCCGTCCCCAATCCATCCCTAAAGGCCGATAACGCACAGCAAAAAAGAACCTACAAAAGAGCAGTACCTACCTGAAACGCCGCAGCAAGTGTGGCCGTGGGATCGCCCCCGTCTCCCGCAGCATTCGAGGCTCCCGGCCAAACTGTGCATGTGCACACATGCGCAGCCGGCTGCCTCGCTCCTCGTTCCGTGGCTCCCCCCCCCCGGCATCTGATTGTGCCGGGGAGCAACTGCGCGGTGGCTCAGGGGATCTGTCTGATCCTGCTGCCGCATGTCTCTTTTGGTGCGGCTCTAAAAAGCCGCACTTTGGCCGCGTCATTTCCCCCCTGTGTGGCCAGGAGTCTAGTAGCAAGAGTCTAGTAGCACCTCAACAATATCTGAAGAAATGAGCAGTGCCTCACAAAAGCTCATATCCTGCCACAAAGTTTGTTAGTCTTTAAGGTGCTACTGGACTCTTGCTCTTTTCTTCTGCTAAAAAGAGTAAGCCCATAATGACTGTGCCAAACCAGAAAGTATCCACATTACAATTTCCTAGGTATGCACATTTCCTAGTTCCACAACTAATTTTAACATAGAGCATGTCTCACAAACACACACATCCCTCTGTGCTAGTCCAACTACACTGATCATTGGATGAACTGGGCTCTGGTTCGCAAGAGCTTCGGCTACAATAAATTTGTCACTGTTTAAGATGCCATAAGACTCTTTGTTTTGGCTTTTACAGCCTAATTAGGTTCCTCCCTCTGGTGTGTGTCTCTGTATCACAGATATTTCTGTTAGTGAAATGAGTTCCGGAAAACAGTGGGGGAAATTTGGTATCAACAAGAAGAGGCATTCAAACAGGAATAAAACCTACAGGCATCAGCAGCTGTATGATGTTCTGCTTGATCAGCTTTGTGCTGTGTTCCATATGTATGGGTTTTAGAATAATTTGATGTAATTTAAATTGCCTCCTTGTATGTTTATCTACTTCATCTGTAAGTCATTCTCTCTCTTGGTTATCAGCAACTCTCACACAATCTTGAATGAGCCTGATCATTCTAGTGAAGCTAACAAAAGCGCGTCTGATTGCATCTTCTGAACTCAAGCCAGCATGACACTCAGCAAATGTTGCAGGGACCATACTGGTCCTGCAACCTCATTCCTCCCAGCATTATTAATTAGTGGTGAGAGTATTTCAGACAGGCCCCAGTGGGCCAGACTTGATCAGAAATTGAGCTGGCTGAGCTGGAAATGATGCAAACACAAACTATTAAAATACAGTCCCTTTCCCCAAGAATGCATACCATTCTGTTTACCATACAGCACTTTTCTGATCTTGGATCGTATTAATAAAATTGGATCGATTGACAATACAGCACGGAGAGCAGTAAAGCAAAATGTGGGAAGGCTACAACTCCAGAGCCACATGGCCTGCATAAAGTACTTCAGCCAAGTCACTTTAAAGCTCCACCAGCGCAACTTAACACTGTGGCTGCAGCATGGCAGAGTGGGGGATCTGAATCTGGATGTCCCAGATCACAGTCCAACACTCATAACCATCACACCACACTGGCATGCAGTGATTACATTTTCTACATGCTACTTCTGAATTCCACAATGGTAGCCTTGTTAATCTGCTGCAGCACAAACATAATAGCAAGAGTCTTGTGGTATCTTAAAGACGAATAGATTTTCTGTGGCTCTTTTCATAAGCCAGAGCCATTCCTCAGATACTGTGCCCTTCGTTGGCAGAAAACTACAGAAATGATCATGTGCAAAAAAAAGGGTGGCGCCTGTGTGCATGTTATTAAGCAATCCAAGAAATAAGAGTGTGCCATTACTATGCAGAGTACAAACGAAAAACCAGAGCCAATCCAAACAGTGGCTGATCCAGTGGTAAAGGCCACTCCCAAATGATGATGGCCGGGCAAAACAAGATAAACAGCATTTATGGAGGGAGAGGGGATAGGATGCTCCCTCTAAGCTACGGAATCTTGTGAGCAAAAATTCTACTCTGTGAGCTACTGGCATTAAAGTTGTGAGCGAGCGATTTGGCTACTGCATAAATTAGTTGGCTCTGGAGCCATCCTTCCTGAGCTAAGACAAAACTGTGTGAGCCAGAGGCTTAAAAACTGTGAGCTAGCTCACACTAACTCAGCTTAGTGGGAACACTGGATAGGAGGTATCCTGGAATAGACAGGGAGTCCAATAGAGACTTGTTTACAGAGGTAGGGTTTGGATGCTGTTCCTTTAATAATCACAAAGTATTAATGCTTGTCCAGTTATGTTTCCAAGTCTGAGCTTCTTAGAGAACGTACTTTATGACCAGATCACCTCCCAGCTCATGTAACACGTCATCTATCATAAGAACATAAGAGAAGCCAATGTTGGATCAGGCCAAGGCCCATCCAGTCCAACACTCTGTCACACAGTGGCCAAAATACCAGGTGCCATCAGGAGGTCCACTAGTGGGGTCAGGACACTAGAAGCCCTCCCACTGTTGCCCCCCCCCCCAAGCACCAAGAATACAGAGCATCACTTGCCCCTGACTGAGAGTTCCTATCTATACCTTGTGGCTAATAGCCACGGATGGACCTCTGCTCCATATTTTTATCCAATTCCCTCTTGAAGCCATCCATGCTTGTAGCTGCCGCCACCTCCTGTGGCAGTGAATTTGATGTGTTAATCTTTGGGGGAAGAAGTACTTCCTTTTATCCATTGTAACCCGACTGCTCAGCAATTTCATTGAGTGCGTACAAGTTCTTATAATAGAGTGGGAAGGCATTAAATGTAATGCTTACAAAGTAAAGTATTTGTTACCCTTGACCCCTGTCTCCTCATCAATCCATTTTTGTTGTTGTTCAGTCGCACAGTCGAGTCCGACTCTTTGCGACCCCATGGACCAGATCACGCCAGGCCTTCCTGTCTTCCGCCATCCTCTGAAGTTGGCTCAATTTCATGTTCATTGCATCTATGACACTGTCTAACCATCTCATCCTTTGCCGTCCCTGTCTTCTTTGACCTTCAATCTTTCTCAGCATCAGGGTCTTCTCCAGTGAGTGCTCCCTTCTCATTTGGTGGCCAAAGTATTTGAGCTTCAGTTTCATATATAAATCCACAGCAGACTCTATGGGATCTAGGCGGAAAGGGTCCTGATCAATATTATTTGGGCTCTGTCTCTTAAGGATTAAATGATCCTGTGTAAAAGAAAAGAAGTATAAAAGAAATGCACTTTGCCTCTGTAATGTATTCATCTCCGACCGCGTGCAAGGCTAGTCTCCACGTAGTCATGCGAAGCTTCCGAGCTTCGCTCCCAGGGACAATGGTCCAGGCGGATCCTAGCCCACGCCAATCAGTGGGCTGCCCCCCCTCCTAACCACTAGCACGGAGATTGCACCCCCAGGAGTGTGTCTGCCAGTGTGTCGCCATAAACCGGAAGTCCGGGGGGTTGACCTTGAGAGACTTTAACAAGAACCCTGTGGCGGTCTGGGGCTGGGGCAAGTTCCGGGTGCAGTATAAGAACTTCGATGGTCCTTTAGATTTGCTGGTGGTGGAGGGGTGGCTCATGAGTCGCCTGGGTCTTTCATGGTTCAGGCCGCTAGGACTGTCTCGGGGGTCCATCAGATACAGGTGCCGGATTTCGCGGCCGTCTGTAACGAGTTTCCCAAAGTGTTTGACAGGACGCTGGGCCGGTACTCTGGACCCCCCATCTCCCTGGACCCAGCTGTCCATCCCATTCGGGTGAAAGCTAGGCACCCCCCTATCACTATGAGGCCAAAGATCAAGACAGAGCTCGATCACTTGGTGGAACAGGGGTCATGGAACTCTCGGCCACTGTAAATAGCCTATCACTGGTGTGGGGGGTGTTTGGGTGTGGGGATTGTTGCACATATAAGCCGGCCTGCAAGCCGGAAAACTTTGTCTTGTTCTTTCCTGAAATAAAAGTATGAGAGCTGAAATCACTAGTAAGTCTCAGTACTTTTCAGCCTCACACTTCTAAAGCTGAAGGTGGAACTTTTTAAAAGAAGGAGGGTGTGGGTGGTGAGATAGTCCACAACCCTCCAGTCTGAGGAACTTGTTTGAGGGTGTTTCAATATAAAAAGTGAAAGATCTGGATTAGGGGTTGTGACAGCCTCATCTGTGGCTTCTAATGCAGCGACAGTCTGAGTTTTGACAATGTAAACTGCAGAAAGGCGTAACAGCATTTGTTACACTAGAAGATGAGCAAGTGAATGAGTTCTTGGTGGTATGGCAGGTGTTGGGTCCTGTGATAATATCACTACAGTAGATACAGTAGATACATGGACAGAGCTAGCACTAAGGTTTATTACGCAGCTAGTCCTGGGTTTGGATCTCTGCTATCATTTGCTGCTGGCAAACAGATAATTCCAGTTGCTGGGTGGGGGAACTTTGTGTATCTCCTGTCTCATGTGTCACCATCCCATTACTATGGTGGCTGTTGAGAAGAGAGCAGGATGGCCACAGACAAATGAGAATAAAACCACCATCACCCAGGATAAAAGCAAGCTGGCTCCAGTGGAGTGGTGGTGGTTTTACTCCTCTTTCTCCATGGCCGGCTTGCTCTTCTCTAGACACCTTGGCAATCTCACTCTCTTTCCTAACCTGCCTTGCCTCATTTTTTTTTGAGAAGGCAGAGTGGGAAGCCTTTTCCTCTCATTCCAGATACACAACGACTTGATAAGGCTTCACAATAGTGGGGAGACACAACCCTACATGCTCAGAGGTAGTCTGGTACTTTAAAAGGTTATAGTTACATATTTAATATTAATAGTTATATTTTTATATTATTGCATTGTGTGTTTAATAGGGACAGTAATGTGGCTCTTTTAATTAAGGAAAATGTGAATGTGGCCCTCCATGAGCAGCAGAGTACCACTGCCCCTTATAAGGAGAAGGTGGCACATTCGTCCTCAGAGGAGAACACCACAATACTCCTTGGTCGTTCAGAAGGCACACTGGAAATTCAGCTTCCTGAATAAACACAGCCTCTCTGCTAGGCCAAATCCAAATGCCCCTTTGTGAGAATTATAGATTTAAAAGATCTAGTAGCCTTCATTGATCTGCATGTCCTTCAATTAAAGATTTTAGAATCATTTTGTCCCCCTTTATGTTTTGAACTTCAACTTCAAACTAACACCCCAGTATTATAGTCAATAATATGAAATGCCATTTTTAAAATTGTATGTATGTATTTATTTACTTATTTATTTAGAATATTTCTATGCCACCTCTGCAGAGTCCTGCTCAAGGCAGCTTACAATTAAAATAATATGTTATAAAACAACAAGCCATTGGACATAAAAACCGCCTATAAAACAGCCCCTCTGACCAGAAACCTACCATTTTAAAAAGCTGGTAAACCTCCTGATTAAAAGCCTGGCTAAAAGAAAGTAGGCACCTGGCAAGCCTCAAGGGGGAGGGCGTTCCAAGGCCTGCCTCTAGTCATTGCCCACCTCAGTTCTAAAGCCAGGGGACAGAGAAGGCCAGGATTTTAGATGACATACAAGTAGCAGTACTGTGACGTTGAACCACTATAGTTTCTTCCCCAATCTTCACCTGACAGACTGACCTCAAGTGGCTTATAAATGCAGTTACCTCAGATGAGACATTAGGGAAACAAAAAAACTCAATAACTTTATTGTCTTTCTTGGAAAGGAGAATGATGTTAAAAAATGTAGGAACTATTTACAAGTGTAACACACAGCATTTGCAGTGCTCCTTCAGGTATAACATTTCAGTTTTCAATTCTTGCGTGTAAAGCACTTGGGATAACTCTTGGGCTTTTCCACAGTGTATGTGTGAGCTCCTTCTGGGAATTCCACTTCCTTGGTCAGTTTCCCCCTGAAACCAGGTTCTGAGGCAGGTACTGTCTCTTTCTTTAAAATATTCACTAAAATTAGCCTGCTTTTGCTTAAAGCCACACTCTGAGACAACACAGTCTCCTGAGAAAAGATCAGTCTTTGGCTGCGGTCACATACACTAAATAATCCACTTTCAATCTACTTTCAGTGCACAATCGAACTGGATGTTTACACTTCCACGCTGTCATGTTATCACTCATTTGTCCCTATTACTTCAGGGTTCCCCCCCCCCCCAATGTGTTTTGCTCTCTCTAGTAGTCCCAGCAAAACTCATGTGGAAAGGGGGGGACGGACGACCCAAAGCAATAGGGACAAACGAGTGACAAAAGTGACAGTACAGAAGAGTCTGAACTCCAGTTGGAAATCCAGTTGGAAAGTGCATTGAAAGTGGATTGAAGGCGGATTATTTAGTGTGTGTGACCACAGCCTTACTTTCTGAAAGCTCAAACACTATCCCCTTAAACATTCACTGTATTATTCTGCTTTTTCTGAAGTTCAGGTTCTGCCTATAATGTCTCCTGAGAGAGGATTTCTCCATTCTCAGTCCTGGGAGGTACAAACGCTGCTTGACTCAAACTGACAGTTATACCACTTTTCTACTCACTCCCATCTGTCTCCTCTAGCATTCCATCTGTCCTGATTGGTTGTTAGCTGCTGTGCACACCCACCAAACAGGAATATAAGGGGGCTGGAGATTGACAGAAAGGAGCAGAACAGGGGCACAAGAATAGGGCTTGAAAGGCAGATGTTAGCTGGCAGGCTGGATAGTATGGGAGGAGACGGTCCCTCAGGAAAATCTGAGTAATTGTCATAGGCCATCTCACTGTTTATTTTTGAAGTCCACATTAAATGGCGTACAACTGTTCTCAATATGCCCTTTTGGCATCAATTTTTTTGGCTTTAGTCTCTCCCCTTTAGCCTGTGACCAGCCCACCAGTTCTCTCAAACGCAGAATGTTCTAGCCAGGTCTTGTTAAGGAGATATCAGGAGAACATCTACAGGGCAATGAAGATGTGATTGGGCAGAAGCAGACCAATTTACACTACTGAATGTTAGCCACAAATTACAATGGCTAACTAGTTTGGTTGTGAAAAGATGCAGTCTAGCATATAGGAGAAACCCACAGAGCAATAACCCCGTCAAGCAGTACCAGCACAGTGACTATTATTCTAGAGATGAATGAACCTTCCAATCTCTTCTGAAAATGTCGAGACAGTGTGTGACTGCAATAAAGAAGGCCAATGCTATGCTGGGAATTATTAGGAAGGGTATTGTAAACAGATCAGCCAATATCATAATACCCCTATATAAATCAATGGTGCGACCTCATCTGGAATACTGTGTGCAATTCTGGTCACCACACCTTAAAAAGGATATTATAGCTTTGGAAAAAGTGCAGAAAAGGGCAACTCGAATGATAAAAGGGTTGGAACACTTTCCCTATGAGGAAAGGTTAAGGCGCTTAGGGCTCTTTAGCTTGGAGAAACGACGACTGAGGGGTGACATGATTGAGGTTTATAAGATTATGCATGGGAAAGAGCAGGTAGAGAAAGAGGTACTTTTCTCCCTTTCTCACAATACAAGAACTCGTGGGCACTCCATGAAATTGCTGAGCGGTCGGGTTAGAACAGATAAAAGGAAGTACTTCTTCACCCAAAGAGTGATTAACACTTGGAATTCACTGCCACAGGAAGTGGTGGCGGCTACAAGCATGGACGGCTTCAAAAGGGAATTAGATAAGCATATGGAGCAGAGGTCCATCAGTGGCTATTAGCCACAAGGTATAGATAGGGACTCTGGGGCAAGTGATGCTCTGTCATCTTGGTGCTTGGGGGGTCAACAGTGGGATGGCTTCTAATGTCCTGGCCCCACTGGTGGACCTCCTGATGGCACTGGTATTTCTGGCCACTGTGTGATACAGAGTGTTGGACTGGATGGGCCTTTGGCCTGATCCAACATTGGCATCTCTTATGTTCTTATGTTCTTATTTGGATCATTGGATACTGAGGTGCCTGCTCTCCCAGGAGACTCTGCCACACTTATTAGCATAGGTAAAATACTTTTCCTTGCTGTCTTTTCTGTTTTCTCTTTGCCATTTCTACCTCCTGAGTTGTACATTGCGTAATACAAGTATATTTTTGGACTATGGGAATAGCCACGTTTTTGGCTTCTTAGAATCCAGTGCTATGAAATAGGCAAATAGACTGCATGGGCTTTACCTAATTTCCCCTCAAATAAATTGCATATGGTTATTCTATTATATTCTCATCTCAGTCTTACTGCTTCAGACCTGTTCTGGAGCACAGTGACTTTGCCATTGATCCCTAAAAATATAGTGGCCTAAGCACAGATTTGAACCCATTTCTCTCTAGATGGGCATTAAAACCTAAGTCAGCAGCTCCTGCAAGAACAGGAAAGAGGAATAGCAGAGGACAGTCCTGTTCCTAAACTGGCTGTTGATAATTAGGGGTGTGCACTTGGTATATACCGGACCGAATAAATACCTAAAAAATACCTTTTCAGGGATTTTTGGTATTTATTCAGCCAAATATAGATCAGAAATCTGTATGTGGCTACCAAAGTGGCCACACCTAAATAAAAGCCAATATTATTCGGCTTTTATTTGGGCATGGCCAGAAGGCATGTAAAGAGACCGCAGACTTTTTAAGTGCCTTCTAAGTTCACTCACCAGGTTGCACCACTGCGCAAGTGAACTCAGCAAGCATTTAAAGTTTAAATCCCTTCTCCATTATACCCTATGGGGATGGTCCCCATAGGGTATAGTAGAGTCAAATAAATTCAGGTTTACCGAATATTTACCCAAATCTCTCTTATATATATTTGCCGAATGGTAGTGGCTTCTGGCCTATGGGGTGGCAAGACTGCATGCGCTCCCTCAGCCATTGGCCCGCCAGCTGCCAGTCAAGACTACTGGCGTGCCACTGGCCGGGTGTGCTCCTCTTCCCCGCCCACTCCCCTGTCAGGCACTGTTCTCTGTCAGAAGTTCTGTGTCTCTCGAGGAACACAGTTCTCTTGCTTAGCTCCTGAGTGTGGGACAAAGGTTTCCCTCAGTGGCTGTTGTGAGGACTCATAGGGTTGCCAGCTCCAGGTAAGGAAGCCAGTTTAAGGAAGGCAGAGTTTGGGGAGGGGGGAGGGGAGAGGGGAGGGGAGGCCTCAGCTGAATAGAATGCCATAGAGGCCACCGGCCAAAGCATTTTAACTTCTCCCTCAGTGGCTGTTGGTAGGCAACCAAGCTTGGTTCTGCCAGTAAAGAGACAAAGGAACAAAGCCCTTTCTACGGCTCTGTGAAACACTCATTGGGCCCAGTCCTGACTAGGGTTGCCAGCTCCTCTCCCCGCCAAAAAAACGCTGGCCTCCACAGGATCCACCCTCAAATCTCCAGGTATTTCCCTAATCAGAGCTGGGAAGCCTACGTTCCCCTCAGTGCCTGCTGCTGGTCAACCAAGCTTGGTTTCGGTCAGTGAAAGGCCCTTTCCACACCTATTCGGGCCTTGGGGAAAAACTCATTGTGTCCTTCTGCCCTGCTGACAGGCCCCTCCCCCCATGACAGCCAAGGCTTCAGAGCACTGTAGAGGCTGCAGGTGTGTGGGGGGGGGATGGAAAACTGAA
>NW_015171559.1:0-35576 GCF_001447785.1 Gekko japonicus | reverse complement strand
CAGATGAGGGGGGTGGACAGCTGATCAGTGAGGGGGAAATGAAGGTAGGTTTATGCTTGGCTGGGAAGGATATAGGGTTGCCAACTCCAGGTGGAAAATTCCTGGAGATTCGAGGGATGGAGCCTGGAAAGGGTGAGGTTTGAGGAGAGATGGGACCTCAGACAGGCAGTGTTTCCTCTAAGCTGAGTTAGTGTGAGCTAGCTCACAGTTTTTTAGCCTCCAGCTCACACATTTTTGTCTTAGCTCAAGAATGATGGCTCCAGAGCAAACTAATTTATGCAGTAGCCAAATCGCTGGCTCACAACTTTCATGCCAGTAGCTCACAAAGTAGGATTTTTGCTCACAGGACTCCACAGCTTAGAGGGAACATTGCAGACAGGTACAGTGCCATAGACTCTGCCCTCCAAACCAGCCATTCCCTCATGGGGAACCATTGTTGCCAAAATCCAGCTGAGGGTTGGAGATCACTCAGAATTCCAACTGGGCTCCAGGTGGCATTGATCAGTTCCCCTGGAGAAAATGGTGGACTCTGTGTCCTTATACCTTGCTGAGTTGCCCCCCCCCCATGACAGCCAAAGTTATGTGGCAGTCAGGGCTTCAGAGCATGGTGGGGGCTGCTGCTGAGGGGGAGATGGAAAGCTGATCAATGAGGGGGAAATGAAGGTAGGTTGATGCTTGGCTGGGAAGTAGGGTTGTCAACTCCAGGTGGGAAAATCCTGGAGATTTGAGAGATGGAGCCTGGAGGGTGAAGTTTGAGGAGGCGTTGGGCCTCATACAGGTACAATGCCATAGACTCTGCCCTCCAAACCAGCCATTCTGTAATGGGGAACCACTGTTGCCAATCTCCAGGTGGGAGCTGGAGATCACTCAGAATTACAACTGCTCCAGATGGCATTGATCTGTTCCCCTGGAGAAAATGGTGGTCTCTGTGTCCTTATACCCTGCTTAGGTTGCCATGGCAAATTGATTCTGAGTGCCCACAGCCTTGGCACTCTCCCAGAGCCTCTTTCTAGCGCTCATTGTATTTATTTCCACAATGGGCCTTATTCCTAGTTCCAATATAAAACCAATATTGGTATTCAGGAATATTCAGGAATACCGGTATTTTTTGGGTCCAATAGACCCAAATTGGGGAAAAAACAATTTTTTTGCCCACCCCTACTGCTAATGCAAGGAAATAAGGCAGGATAGAAATGTTATTAAATAATCAATTAAAAAAATAAATCGGCTGTTTGTGTGTTTGCAAAATGGGCTCATTCACATGGAATATGGGCCTAGCATACAAAAGTACAGTCCACACACAGAAACACAAGGCAGCTAAACCTATTGATATTTTTGTAGTGTAAATTAAAGCAAAAGTCCCACAACACCTTAAGGACTTACATTTTTTTGAAACTTAGAAAGCTCATGCTGGAATAAATGTTGTTAATCTTTAAGGTGCCACTGGACTTCTGTTTTATTTTACTACAATGGACTTGGAACTCTATTCATACATCTAATTACCTGGGTAGCTGCTGAAAGAGGCACGGCCTGATCTTGTCTCTGAATTATCAATCTTGAAGTCCCAATGCTTATATATTCTCAGTGTAGCTGCATATGTGAACCAGCTGGAATGAGCAAAGTAGATGTTCTCATATCCAGGAAGGACCTAGGGAAATAGAGGGGAAAAACTGCTGTACCTAGAATCCGATCAGCTGCAATCAACATCCTGTTTGGTAAATGGTATTATTGTGATATGTGTGTGTATCTTTAAGTGGTTGGCTTTCCATTCTATGTGACGTATTTAACTTGTTAGAATGCTGAGGGTCAGCCGACTTTCAGGTGTGTGATGTTGTTCTTTGCTCTCCGCTCTTGGTGTGGTCTTCTATGGAATAAAGCTGTTTCATAGACAATGACTGAGTGTTGTTGGTCATCAGATGAGGCATATCACCGCAGACCATTACAATGATAAAGTCAATCAAGCCTATTAATTCTGTCCCTCTAATGGGAGTACACATGAAAACAGTCAAAGTCTTGTAGAAGTCTGTTTTTTCCTGTTAATGTTTTTCCTGTTAAATTTTGTTCACCAACATTTTCAACTATTTGTCTGAAAGTAGTTAATAGTGGGATCTTAACTCTGCAGTATTTTAAATGAATTCTTTCTCTCTCATGTGTGTGTATATAATTACATACACACATGGTTAAATTACATGTCATGTTTACAACATAAATATTCATGTATACAAATTCAAATTTTCCTCTACAAGGACATTCTCTATAATTATTTTGCTGCTTCTTATAACATCCTTTTAAGCAAAAGATATACTTCAGATTATCTGCTGTTTGTTTTTTACCCAGATGAACTTTGATTCAAATTACTGTCCAGCCTCTAACATCTAGAGATCATTCAGAAGTAACTGTGGCTACAACATGTCTGCCATTTACTCCAGGATTATTAGGGCTACTTCAGTAATAGGAGAGAGTAGCCAGAGGTAATTGACATACATACATACAGGGGTGCACAGCTCAGTTAGGTGGGTCATAAGGGCTCATTATTAGAGTTGAGTGGGCCACCCCATGATGCCAGGCTGCTCCATTATGGCCCATGTATGCAAACACAACCCCCTTGGGTCCAACAAAGAAATTTCGCATGGGGGGTGTCAAAACATCTCCTCTCAGCTGTTGGTTAGGCTAAGAGGCATCATTCAGACCCCCCACTCACTCACTCACACATACACACCAGGAATTTTCCCATTACAACTCAGGCACTTGTGTCTGAAGCACCTAGAATACATCAGAAAAATGTTTTTATTTCAGTGGGTGTATCCTAAGGACTTACATTTGATGCAATGAAATTCCTCAGAATTAACAACATTCCTTCATTATTTCTTAACGTAGTTAATCTTTCTGTTCAGATTATTTATAACAACTACATTAACCAACTTGGTCTGTTTGGGCTAGATTCTGATTAGCATCTATCTAAATGCTCATCCCTATCTATGGAGTTCACAAATACAATGAATAAGTGATGACTCTTTCTAAAGGTAGAAAGAGAACAAGTACTGTTTGTCTCACCTTGATCAGAGCTGAGCAATGACCCATATCCCATCGGTGTCTTACACGGCCTCCTAGTAAAACATTATAGTCCACCTCTGCTGAATGTGAGAATAAGGAAGGAATTAGGTCAAGCAGATCTCCAGCTGCACTCAGGAAGTGGGCCTCAAAGACAGTGAGAGGCTGGAGGTAAAAAGAGAAATAACAAACATAATTTTAAACTCAGGTTTATCAAGTTGACATATAATGAGAGAGAGATACCTATGAATGAACCACATTTTGGTGGGTTGTTTAAGATACAATGTGGTATAATGGTTAGGACTAGTATCTGAGAGATCAAATCTTGAATCTCCACTCTGCTGGGTGACGTTGGGCTAGTCACACACTCTCAGCCTAACCTACCTCACAGGACTGCTGTGAGGATAAAGTGGAGGAAAGTAGATCAACGTAAGCCATTTTGGATCTCCATTGAGGAGAAAATGGGGGCTCTGATAAAAGAGCATGATTATCCATTCATCCGTGGCAGGCATAACTCATTAGAAAATAAAGCTAGGAGACTCAAAATTGGCCAGCAGGTCCAGGATGATTATGGAAGTTGCAGTGCCAGCCACAAAGGTAGAAGAAGAAGAAGAGATTGGATTTATACCCCACCCTTCACTACCCAAAGGAGTCTCAGAGCGGCTTACAAACTCCTTTCCCTTCCCCTCCCCACAACAGACGCCCTGTGAGGTAGGTGGGGCTGAGAGAGCTCTGACAGAAACTGCTCTTTTCCAAGAACAGCTCTTATCAGAACTACAGCTTGCCCAAGGTGCAGGTGAAGGAGTGGGGAATCAAACCTGGTTCTCCCAGATTAGAGTCCACACACTTAACCACTACACCAAATTGGAACATCACAGCTCATGTTATTTTGAGAAGCTAGGGTTCCCAAGTACTTACTGCGATCCGGTGGGGGAAACATGCTCCCCGGCCGGACCATTCCTCCCTGTAACGCAGCATGCCATCACCAGGAAGTGACACTGGGCGATGCTCTGGCAATGATGGTACCATCGAGTTTCCAGCCCCATTGCCAGAGCGTTGCTTGGCGTCACTTCCTGGCAATGGCATGGTGCGGTGCGTCTGTTGTCCCCATGGGAATGATCCTGCGTAGACGTCTATGTCCCCCGCCGAATCACGGTAAGTACTTGGGAAGCCTGTGAGAAGCCCTCCCAATGCTATCTGCAGTAGAAGCTAAAGGGTTTTTTGTGTGGCAGGCATAACTCATCAGAAAATAAAGCTAGGAGTCTCAAAATTGGCCACCAGCTTTAGGATGATGATGGAGGGTAGAAAAGAATAAGAGTCCAGTAGCACCTTAAAGACTAACAACATTTGTGGTAGGGTATGAGCTTTTGTGAGTCACTGCTCACTTCTTCAGATGCAGCTAGAATGTGAGTCCATCTGTCCTATATATTGGAAAGTGGAGTGATTTCAGATGCTGAATTACATTAGCAGGCAAATGACAATAAATGTGACTGGATTACGTGTGATATACAGAGAGTAGTATACGTGGAGAATCAGCACTGGTTAATGAGACAGGAAACTTAGGTCTCGATTGAATCCAGATGGATGCATTGTCTTGAGCATCATTATTATTTGCAATTCAGCAGTCTTTCTAATCTCTCTTTGAAATTCCTTTGTAAGATAACTGCTACTTCTAGGTCAGCAACTGAGTATTCTGGAAGGTTAAAATGTTTCCCCACTGGTTTTTGAATGTTGTGGTTTCTGATCAAAGTCTGTGTCCAGTGGCACCTTTATTCTGATGTCAGACTTATGTCCATTAATTCTATGTAGAAGGGACTGGTCTGTTTGTCCAGTGTAGAGAGTAGAACACTCCACTTCCCAATATATAGGACAGATGGACTCACAAATGTTCCCTCTAAGCTGTGGAGTCCTGTGAACAAAAATTCTACTCTGTGAGCTACTGGCATTAAAGTTGTGAGCGAGCAATTTGGCTACTGCATAAATTAGTTTGCTCTGAAGCCATCCTTCCTGAGCTAAGACAAAAATGTGTGAGCCAGAAGCTAATAAACTGTGAGCTAGCTCACACTAACTCAGCTTAGAGGGAACACTAATTCTCTGAAGAAGTGAGCAGTGACTCACAAAAGCTCATACCGCTACAGACAGACTAACATGGCTTCCCATCTCGATCTAAGATGGAAAGAACATTTTTTTGCATAGAAATAATAGATTCCATGCAAGAGTACAACATTTATCTACATAGCACACACAGTAGCTGGAGAGCCACTATGTATAATGGTTGGAATATAAGACTACAACCAGGAAGACCCAGATTCCAATACATACTGACTGCATCAGCTTAATCTGCTTCAGAAGGTTTCTGTGAAGGGAAAAAATGAGAACCATATACGTTGTTCTAAACTTTTTGGAAGAAGGGTAACTACCTTATGGTGACTTCACAGCCTCTGTCACCAGCTTAGTTGTTCATCTGAATCCACCACATAGACAAGGACTACAAGCAGAATATTTGGGAACTAGGATAAAACTGTCTGGCAAACCTACTCTAGTAACTTTATTTATTTATTATTATTTATTTTATTATTTCTATTTATATCCCGCCTTGCCAGACACGCTGGCTCAAGGCGACCAACAGGGTTAAAATAACGTAAATAATACAGGGATAAAACAGTTAAAAATACAAGACTGGTTAAAATAGTAACAGTTACAGATAAAAACCAACAGATGGTGGCGATAATCCAAATCACACCCAGTGATAGAAGTAGTATCCAGCAAGGTCTCAGGCCAGAAGATATTCCAGGGCACATTCATCAGTGGCGGCTCCTAATTGAAAGCCTGGTGGAAGAGCTCTGTTTTACAGGCCCTGCGGAACTGTAAAAGGTCCCGCAGGGCCCTGATGTCCTCTGGGAGCTCATTCCACCAATATGGGGCTGCCACTGAGAAAGCCTTGGCTCTGGTGATATTCAGCCTGGTTTCTTTCGGTCCAGGGAGGGTGAAGCAGTGTTGCAACCCTGACCTCAGTGCTCTCTGGGGCACATGTGGGGAAAGGTGGACCCTCAAGTAGGCAGGCCCCTGACCATATAGGGCTTTAAAGGTTAAAACCAGCACCTTGAACTGAATCCGGTATGCTATAGGCAGCCAGTGCAGTGTCCTCAGCACAAACTGGATGTGGTCCCATGTAGAGAGACCCATCAGCAGCCTGGCTGTGGCATTCTGCACTAGCTGCAGCCTCCGGATCTGGGACAAGGGCAGCCCCATGTAGAGAGCGTTGCAGTCGTCTAATCTCGAGGTGACCATTGCATGGATCACTGTTGCTAGGCCATTGCGTTCAAGGAAGGGAACCAACTGCCTAATCAGCCGTAGATGGTAGAAGGCCGCCTTGGCAGTGGCTGCTACCTGGGCCTCCATTGTTTTGTTTTTTTATTTATAATTTTTATTTTTATTTTTTCAGAGTGAAGAAATAACAGTTTACATAGAAGTGCTCAGAAACAATAAACATAGATAACACTGAATATTAGAACAAGAAAGATTAATGACAATCCTCTGTTTTTGTATATATTTTTCATAGACTAAGAATAAAGTTATTCTTCACTATATTACCATCCTATGATCTTGTATACAGACAATCCTATATTGAGCTTTCACTTTTAACATATACTGGCCTGGCACAACAAATGAGTGTTGATACCTGCTACCAAGAAATATAAAAAAGCGAGTGTAAGGTAACAATTTTACATCACGAACCAAACATGACACTTTGCATTTTCAAATCCAATTGTGGAATTGAGACCACTGAGAGGATATATATTGCTGCTGAGACAAATAATCCAAGATTGGAAACCACTTTCCCATAAAAACTGAGAGATTATCATGTGGGAGAAGTAATGTAATTTGTTTGTAGTTGCATCCATAATAAAGTGGTTCCATAATTCACGGAACCAGGTATCTAGCGTTGGAGCCCTGACATCTTTCCAGAATGATGCTATTGTCGTTTTAGCTGTGTCCAGCATGACTTCAATGGTCTCTTTATGAGGTCTGTTAAGTAGATTTTTTTGGCCAGGTGTTTAAGGATAAAGTTTCCGGTTTGAACGGTACTTGCGTTTTGGTGATCTCGTGAATAATTGCTAATACTTCTTTCCAGAATTTCTTCACTCTTTCACAATCCCACCAGCAGTGGGCAAAATCTCCTGTTTGGAGACAAGCTTTCCAGCATTGTGGTGATAGAGTAGGGGTTATGTGAGATAGCTTCTTGGGTGTAACATACCACCTGGTCATTATTTTTAAATTCTGGAACTGTATATTTATAGATTTAGTTTTAAAGCTGGTTGAATTCCAAAACTTTCCCCACACATCCTCATTAAGAGACTCCGTGCAGTCATTCTGCCATACTTTTTGGTAAGGTAAGGACTTGGCACAGGTTTGGTGGATTAGTATTGAGTAGATTTTTGATATTAAACTCTTAGTTTGTGCGTCTGGGTCACGAATCAATATTTCAAGTTCCGTCAGAGGTGATGCTAATATTGTATGTGCCTTGATGGAGTTTAAAATATTACTCAGCTGCAAGTAAAAAAACCAAGGAATGGAGAACCCCAATTTCTGCTCCAGTTCAAATTTAGTGAAGAGGCCAGGTTTTTGGGGTTTTTTTTTGTAACATCCACTATGCGATTTACCTTCTTGTTCCTCCATCTATCTAACCGTTCAGGATCTATTTCCGGCATGAGTCGTTGTTGATTTTTAAATGTTGAGTAACGTGATAATTTGGGCCTAAGATTCTTGGTGTGTCTTTTCCAGCATTTTATTGCGGGGAGCACCAAGTCTATTGTGTTCTTCCTTTCCTGGGATAGATGTTCTGGAGCCCATATTAAGTCTGCTAAGGAGTGTGGATATATCAGATCGTCATATATCTCTACCCAGGTTGGTTTGAGGTTTCTACGTAACATTTTAACTGCAGTTGCTAATGTAATTGCCCTATTGTATAGTGACAGGTTAGGCAAAGCATAACCTCCTAATGCTCTGGGCCTTTTTAGGATCGAAAAGCTAATTCTGGGCTTTTTCTTTTCCCATAGGAATGTTTGCATAGTAGTTTGCCATTTTTTAAGTATTGAAGGTGAAATAGCTAAAGGAGCTGTTCTAAATAAAAATAGAAATTTAGGAAATATAAAGGATTTAATCAGATTGAACCTTTCTAACCAATTTAAATTGAGTTTATTCCAGTTACCAAGTGTAGTTAACAGCTCAGCATGCATCATTTGGTGATTCAATGCTAGTATTTCAGATTTGTTTTTGGGAATTTTTAGGCCAAGGTAATCTAGATATTTAGAGACCCAGTGGAATTTGAAAGAATGTTTGATGAATTCAATGTCTTTTGGCTGTAATTGGAATGTCATAAATTGAGATTTATTATCATTAATTTTTAGGCCTGATATTCTACCAAATTGCTTCAATAAACCATTGAGAACTAAAAGAGATTTACTTGGGTTTGTTAGATATAGGATTATATCATTGGCAAACAAAAATATTTTATGTCCTTTCGAACGTGCTTTGAGGCCTGATATGTCTGGGTTATTTCTAATTGCGTTGGCAAGGGGCTCCATGGCCAGCACAAATAATAAGGGAGACAGGGGGCAATCCTGGCAAGTTCTTCTTTGTAAAAGAAGAGGATTTGTGAGGGTCCCGTTTATTTTTAGCCGCGTCCTAGGTGAGGTGTATAGAGTTTTAATCGTGTTAACAATCGTGTTAATCGTGTTAACTGAAAATAAATAGGGGAATTCAACCGAATGGAATGCTTTTTCTATGTCAAGCGATAAAAACAAAGCTGGTTGTTTAGAATTGTGGCAATGATCAATGATGGCTAAAGTTTTAATTGTGTTGTCCGCTATATCTCTTCCGGGTATGAAACCTACTTGGTCCGGCTTAATATAATCAGAAATGAAATTATTGATTCTCCTGGCTAGAGTTGCTGTAAGTATTTTAAAATCTTGATTTAGGAGAGAGATGGGGCAGTAGGATGCTGTTTTCAAGGGATCTTTCCCTTTCTTGTGGATCACTACTGTCTGAGCATCCTGCCATGACGGAGGTAGGCGGCCTGATAGAAGGACTTCATTACAAGCAGCAGTTAGAGGCTTTACTAGCGTCTGCCCAAAACTTTTGTAAAAGTCTGGTGGGAAGCTGTCCAGACCAGGAGACTTTGCACATTTAAGTGATTTAATTGTTTCTATTATTTCTTTTTCCGTGAACGGTTCTTCAAGCTTTACTTTATGGCACTCTTTTAGTTTAGGGAGATCTGCTTTTTCTTTTAAAAAATTGTCTATATGTTCTAGTTCTGGATTTGTGGAAGTATATAGATTCTTGTAGAAGCTTAAAAATTCCTTAGCTATGGATTCTGTTTGGTTGAGAACTTCTCCTTTTGAATTTTTAATTGTTGGTATTCTATTTGATACTGCTTGAGTTTTGATGTTATGTGCTAGAAGATTTAAATACCTTGGTGATCTAAACCAATACTTTTGTTTGGTAAATATGAGTTGCTTCTTGATGTGATTGGATTCAAGCAATGTTAATTCTCTGCAGGCTGCCAATAGTTTTTTGTAAACCTTCTTACTAGCATTTTGCTTATGTTTCTGTTCAAGTGTTCTAATTTTTTCTGTGAGATCTGATTCAGCTTCTTTTCTCATTTTTTTAGGTAAGAGGTCTTGGAAATCAATTTTCCCTGGAGTACCGGCTTAAGGGCGTCCCAACTGATGGCGGCTGAAATCCCCTCGATTGCATTCGCTTTAAAATATTGTTTATCCTGTTCTATTTCTTGTTTAATTACAGGATCAGCCAATAAAGACGTGTTTAATGACCACTGTCTGCTCTTTTTTGTTTGGTCATTTGGAGTTAAGCTGCAAGTGAGCCAAGCGTGATCTGACCAGTGAGCTGGTTCAATGGATGTTGAGATCACTCTATTATGTCGTGAGGACAATAATAATATAAAGTCTATTCTTGTGTGTACTTCATGGCGACCTGAGAAATAAGTGTAGTCTTTAACTCTTGGGTTCATAATATGCCATATATCTAAGAGGTCATTATCCTGAAATACTTCGCCTAACCCTGTGCTTCTCTTAGCTTTTTTATTTAGTTTAGATCGGGAGTAGGACCTGTCTAGCTGCTTGTCCACTAAAAGATTGAAGTTACCTCCTAAGATGACATCACCATCTGAGAATTATTTTAATTTAGTCACAGTGTCTTTTATAAAACTTAATTGGCCAATGTTTGGAGCATATAAAGTAGCTATTGTAGTGGGTTTATTATCAAGGAGTCCTTTTATAAATAAAAATCTGCCCTGAGTGTCCCTCTTTGAGGAAATGAAAGTGAAGTTAACATTTTTCGCTACTAGTATCGCTACTCCTCTGGACTTGGGAGGACCCTGGTGCCACAAATTGATATGGGAATTTGGGTGTTTTAAAAACATATTCATTGTTTTTTTAAAGATGCGTTTCCTGCAGGAGCACTATATCTGCGTAGCGCTTTGAAATTTGAGACAAGATGCGTTTTTTCTTAATCAAATTATTCAGACCTCTCACGTTTGTAGAAACAATCTTTAACTCATTAAAGGACATGCTGAACTATTGTGTTTTTGGATGTTTGGTAGGAGATACAATTGCTAAAAATATGGAAAGTGGTTTGCAGCTTAGAAATTGACTCACCGCAATAAAGACTCGCGTAGTGTGACAAACTCTTTTCTTGAGGAGCCTGTGGTATCCAGTGGATTATGTCAAGAGCAGCAATAGTTATCACAACAGTTTAGCCTCTCAGTGGTCTCTAAAAAATATAGTAGACAAAATGAGCAGAGACAGTGATAGTAACACACAACACTTATGCAGAGAAAATATTTAGGCAATAAAAGGAATATTTAAAACAGACCAACTATGTAAGAGTGAGAAACTTTCCCACAGTTTAAGGTAAGGCTAGTGCACTCCTCTGTCAGTGGAAGACCAAACTTTGTAGTGTTTCTCACCCAGAGATATTGTCTTTCTTGCACTATTTCCAGATGTATTGATTGCAAAATAATTTTACAGTCCTACTTTTCTTATTCTTTGTTGACACCACAGATCCCTTCTCTAAAGTAGAACCAAGTAAAATGTTTAACTCTGAAATGCTTAAAATATTTTATTTATTTATTTATGTATTTATTAGTTTGATTTATATCCCGCCCTCCCAAAGGCTCAGGGCAGCTCACATGCGGCAAACCCGAGTGCAAAATGTTGTTGTTCAGTCGCACAGTCGAGTCCGACTCTTCGCGACCCCATGGACCAGATCCCGCCAGGCCCTCCTGTCTTCCGCTGTCCTCTGAAGTTGGCTCAATTTCATGTTTTCGCAGCCATACATGACTACTGGGAATACCATTGCTTTGACCATGCGGACTTTTGTTGGCAGGGTGATGTCTCTACTTTTTATCATGCTGTTTAGGTTCGCCATCGCTTTCCTCCCAAGGAGCAGGCGTCTTTTAATTTCATGGCTGCAGTCACAGTCTGCGGTGATCTGGGATCCCAGGAACGTGAAGTCTGTCACTACTTCCACGACTTCCCCTTCTATTTGCCAAGGAGTGATGGGGCCGGATGCCATGATCTTAGTTTTTTTGATGTTGAGCTTCAAGCCCACTTTTGCGCTCTCCTCTTTTACTCTGAGCAAGAGGCTCTTTAGATCCTTTTCACTTTCAGCCATTAGAGTGGTATCATCTGCATATCTGAGGTTGTTGATCTTTTCCCCAGCAATCTTAATTCCCGCTTGTGATTCATCCAGGCCAGCATTTCGCATGATGTACTCTGCATATATATTAAATAAGCAAGGTGACAGTATACATCCTTGTCGTACTCCTTTTCCTATGCTGAACCAATCAGTTGTTCCATATCCGGTTCTAACTGTCGCTTCTTGGCCCTTATACAGGTTTCTCAAGAGACATGTGAGGTGGTCTGGTACTCCCATCTCTTTAAGGACCTGCCATAGTTTGTTGTGATCCACACAGTCAAAGGCTTTAGCATAGTCAATGAAGCAGAAGTAGATATTTTTCTGGTACTCTCTTGCTTTCTCCATAATCCAGCGAATGTTGGCAATATGATCTCTCGTTCCTCTACCTCTTCGAAACCCAGCTTGTACTTCTGGCAGTTCTCTATCCATGTACTGTTGAAGCCTAGCTTGTAGGATCTTGAGCATGACCTTGCTAGCGTGTGATATGAGTGCAATTGTGCGATAGTTTGAACATTCCTTGGCGTTGCCCTTCTTTGGGATTGGAATGTATACTGACCTTTTCCAATCCTGTGGCCACTGTTGCGTTTTCCAAATTTGCTGGCAAATTGCGTGCAGCACTTTAACAGCATCATCTTTTAAGACTTTGAATATCTCAGCTGGGATACCATCACCTCCACTAGCTTTGTTGTTAGTAATGCTTTCTAAGGCCCATTTAACTTCACATTGCAGGATGTCTGGCTCGAGGTCAGTGATTATACCGTCGTGGTTGTCAAGGACATCGAGGTCTTTCTTGTATAGTTCTTCTGTGTATTCTTGCCATCTTTTCCTAATCTCTTCTGCTTCTGTTAGGTCCCTACCGTTTTTGTCCTTTATCATGGCCAGCTTTGCATGGAACGTTCCCTTGATTTCTCCAATTTTCTTGAAGAGATCTCTAGTCCTTCCCATTTTATTGTTTTCTTCTATTACTTTGCACTGTTCATTGCAAAATACAATACAGTATATAATAAGTAAAACATTTAAAATCACAAAAAAACCTTCCAATAATATGGTGCTATACCTATATTAATCATCCAAGATGGGGACAACCCCCCCCAGGTTTGGTGGCCAGCTGTCTCAGTAGCGTGGTCTCCCACTACACTGTCTCAAACTTCTGCCAGGGCCCGCTTGCCCCCATTCTTATAGGGCAGCCAATGACTTGCCACCTCGGTGGTAGAATAGTGGCAGCAGCGGCTCCTACTCGAACGCCTGGCGAAAGAGCTCCGTCTTGCAGGCCCTGCGGAACTGCATAAGGTCCTGCAGGGCCCGGATCTCCTCTGGGAGCTCATTCCAACAGGTAGGAGCCACCACCAAAAATGCCCTGGCCCTAGTAGAGGCAAACTTAATCTCTCGGGGATCTGGCACTCCCAGGAGATGGAGCTTCCCCGATCGTGATTAATTTAACAATGTTATGTTTTAAATCTGTAACAGTAGGCACACAAGCACTTTATATAATCAAAATACTACAGTGAATTAATTAGGATAGTCTGTATAATGCAGAGGACTTTTATATCTGAGCCCCCGATTTGTGACAACGGGTGTGGAGTCAGAATTGTCCTAACGCAGGAAGCACTGAAGACCAGCCGTGATACCATGACTGACAAGCTGTATTACCCCTTTACAAAGAGCCTTCAAACCTCGTCATACCATCTAGGCGAAGAACCTGTGAGTACTTTCTCTTTCTTGACAACTTTCAAGCTTGGAAAACAACTTTAATTTGCCCCTATAAATCTTCCCGAGAAGCTAAAGGAGGTGCT
Organism: Gekko japonicus; assembly: GCF_001447785.1. NCBI lineage: Eukaryota > Metazoa > Chordata > Lepidosauria > Squamata > Gekkonidae > Gekko > Gekko japonicus. The sequence continues at coordinate 22,011 of NW_015171559.1, read as the reverse complement.
GAGGAATCTTCCCTCATGCATTCCTATGATAAGTGGCGAAGCAGAGCTCCGGGGCGTCAACGTCAATATAAATACAAAGGGCAGAGTAATATATTGAAATCTCCTATCTGCTATTTGGAAAACACCTTAAATATTAAAGAACAGTGACTTACTTGATTTATGGGGTCTGGACGTAAAATGGCGATGAAGCCGACACTCTTAATGGCGTAATTCCACAGAGACGATTGTTTACAAGAGTCTTGGTTTAAGTGCGAAATGTCTTTTTAGCACAAATCGGAGAGGACTGGCAATTGTCAAAAACTTTTTGGGATGAGATTATTCTACAAATGCAAACTAAAATACTTGAAGCTATCTCTCCATTTTTGGAACAAATTGAGAGTGCTTTTGAGAGTGAACAGAGTAGTTTACTTGAAATAACAGACCCTCCATTGCAAATGACGCCATCCTTGTCCCAAAACCTCGACCAGTCTGGAGATGTGATCCCTAATACGAGAGAAGTAACAAAAGGCTACTCTGCTTAAAGTCCCCAGGTTTTTTAGTTATCAAGCACAACGAGGCGTTTTTACAGGCTGTGGGTTGTTTGATTTCGCATACAAGCAGTTTGGAAGGGGAGGGGGAGAATTTCAAAGCGTCTTCAGAAAATGAACAGACTTCCAAGAGCTGCTACATAAGATTGAGACCTTCAAAGATCAAAGGCACAGAAGATTAACAATTTTGGGGAGACATTTGCAGGGAAAACAGGAGAAATATAAACTGTAAAACTAATTTGTAGCAATATATCTTGATTGTTTGCATGGTGAAACTGACTAATGAGAAGATTTACCTAAAGTGAACTCTCAAACTGCAAAAGAAAAAAACAATAACACACATTTGTTCATATATTATTTCTTTCTGCCTTCTTTTCTCTGAACCTTTACTGATACTTGATAAATGACTGATTAAGAATATAATCTGTAGTTACAAATATTAACTATCTTTATTGTCTTAACTGATTAGTGAAAGTTAGAGGTAATGATTAGTTTATTTGAAGCAATATGTTTTGGATATTTGTAATGCTCTACCTGATGGTTGATAAAAATTAAAGGGTAGTTTTGACTCTTAAAGTGGGCCTTGTAGGGGAAAAAAAGAGTAATGGGCTAATTACCTAGAGAAGGTGTAATGACTCTAAGTGTTGTGAGAAAATATAGTGTGAGGTGAAAGTATATTGGCATTGTAAAGTTGAGAGCTGATGTTATGGAGAAAATATAAATTACTACGTTTAGGTTTGCAAACGGGGATTTTAAAAGCTAACAATACTTTTTGAAATTTTGAAAGAATATCTTAAAGGGACTGGATTGATATTATATAAGAAATTTGAACTGTCCAACTGCTGTGATATACCTGTGTGGGTTTTTTCTTTTATATTTTTATTGTTATAAAATTGATTAATAATAGTAATAGCAGGTAGGATATAGAAAAAATGAATTGTTTATTGGGAATTTTACTTAATGGACTATAGATTAACAAAGGGAAAAAGGGAATTATGTCTCTAAAGATGTTATGAACGAGGCAATGACTGGATACCTTTGAAGTGTATGGCTCTCTCTCTTTTGTTTTATATAACCCTTTAAAAAACTAATAAATCTTGCCCACCAACAATGGGCAAGCAAGAAAAAAAAGGATAGTCTGTATAATATTTTAATAACATGAGCAAATCAAAAGTTAATTTATTTACCAATTTGATGAAATAGTTTTTGCTTTTAAAAAAATTATTTATTTAATTATAGTTATTTTAATAAAGATTACCTTTAAAAAGATTTTTCCTATAAGTTCCCCTTGCACCTGCAGCTAACAATTAGACTGCAGGAGGCTGGGTTCTTGCAACCCAGCTAGAGTCTAGGGGAACTAAGTAATAGAATGGAACTAAAAAACTAACCACAACACCAAGACTCCCCCTCCTCTATATAACAATTATTTTTCTAATATTTTCAACCTAACCTATCTTCTTTTATGCCTTTACCCTGATATAAGAGTACATTAGTGCAGCATTTAACAGTCTTAAAACATCTAAAATATTTTATTAGTTTATACATTTATAATCATTCCTTTGTAATATACATTCAATCACAGAATAATATTTGGAAACTTCTATTAAACAAATGCTGACTATAAACGGACCTGAGAAAACATTCTTTGCTAGACAATCCGCTGCTACTATAGATTAAAATCTTATTGCAGCATATTGTGTTTCTAGTGACTATAAATCTATAATAAGTAAACAATTACAATGACGCTTTATAGTGCTCTAAGACTGTATACCATTTATCCATTAAACTGTGTTAAACATTGGTGATAGATTGGAACGAAGCAGATTAAAATAAAAGGTTTGTGAACCAGCAGAGGTTTAGTCAGTCAGGGTTCCGATCGAACAATCTTGTTTGAATCAGTTGGTGGTGGAGACATAGATTCAAGCCTTCTTTTCTGCGATTTCAAAGATATGTCCATTGGCACTTCCAAATTCAACATACGTAGTACCGTTTTCCCTTCTTCCACTGATGCGATTCTGTAGCTTTTGCCTTGGTGCAAGAGTTGTAAGATGAAGGGAGACACCCATTTGTAGTGGCGGTTGGCTTCTATGAGGCGTGATGTTATGGATTTCAGTTCCCGTCGTTTTTCTAACGCTTCAGGCGGCAAATCCTAGTACACCTCAACCTTCATTCCATTGTAGATTAGATTACCTCTTTGTCTCGCCTTCTGTAAGATCCGTTGTTTAAAGCGCATGTCTAAAGTTGTTAGTAAAAACTAGCCCCAGCGACAGAAATGAAGGCAGAATCGTTGCTTAATGATATGGTCTATAGATCATATTCAGGATATATAAAGAAAAATAATCTGCCTGGGGAAATTTTGGTAAGATTCTCGAAGAGGCATGTCAGGGATGCAATCCTGAAAGCGGTTGCTGGAACACCCTTGAAAGCAGGGGAAAACACCATCAGAACGCTAAAGGATATTCCATTTGAAGTAAGACAACGGAGAAAGAAGTACAAAGAACTTGTGCTTTTTCTTCAGACAAACTCAACTGGATATAAATGGCTATTTCCAGAAGGCATAACTTTTAAGATCAAAGATAAAAAAGAAAAGATTGACTCTGTTCTGAAAGCTCAAGAATTCCTAAGGGTTCAGCTGGGAAGGCCAGAGGACGAGAAAAAAGAAGAGGACAGCAAGTCCAGCGGCGAGTTAGACAAGGGGTGGCAGTCCCAAAAAGTCCTTATAAGCTGTGGAAGAGAAAGGGAAAGGAGAAGTAAAGGCTGAAGGACTCTGAATTGTGCCTTTGAGACTTTGTTATGGGATGATTGGGGGTACTGTTGCTAGATAGTTAAATCTAAGCTTTAAAGAAAAAGTGCTATAAATGTTTGACTCAGTTTATAAAGGGATCAATGATGAGAAGACTCGATGTATCTAAGCTAGTTGGAGGATCTCCTCTCTTGGGGTTTATGTAGTTTCCCCTCCCTTTTCTTCTGTTGTAGTTTTTTGTAGTGATAAAAAATAAAATAAATAAAGTTGTTAGTAAAATGTCTCTGGACGTTCTAGTTTTAAGAGTGTTTAACGAGCCCAGTCGGTAAGCCTTTGTTATAATCGGCATAATGTCTCCTTCCATGGGCACTTCATGTGATAGCCATTTTGAGAGGAAGGTGGGAAGATCAGCCGATTCCTCCACTTTCTCGTCCAAACCGCGTAGCTTCAGATTGTTCTGTCTCATAGACACATCAAGTTTTAAAGCTCTCTCAGTTGACTTCCGGTTTAACGGCGCTGCGAATGGATGGGTTTAGGATATTCTCCGACCCATCCGGCTCCTCTTCGTTCGTTTTGGAGCTCCCCGTTTGTGCGGAGGAGCTCTGCTTCACTTCCTGGAGGGAGGTGAAGTAGCAGGGGGCTTTGCCACCCATCCGTTGATGGTAATTGTGGGGGGTGACGCTGGTCTGCCCTGAAGCAGGAACAAAGATTTGGAAGAACGAGCAATGACCAGCCATTTTAAAGTAATGCTAAGCAAGTGGCACTTCATGCAAACGATATCTTCTCACATATTTTTTTACAAGAGATTGGAGACTTTGATTTAAACACCCCTTCAGTTATCCCCAGCTATCTAGTGAGAGCGGCTATGAAGAGTAAGGGGGGGTGTTTGTTGTGAAGAAACGGAGAAGTGGGGTAAGGAAAAAGAAAAACAAAAGGTCTGCCTGACTTTAAAGTATTTGCTAATTAGTGTGAGAGCTGTGGAAAAATGCCAAAAGAAACCTGTGGAATGCTGTGCCAAAAGAACTGTGGAATTTAACTAAATGGTGTTTAACAAGACAATATTTAAAGCTACTTAAGGTGGACTGAGAAAGTGGCAGCAGAGGCAACAGAGGGTAAAGCAAAAGGAAAACATCTGCCTGACTTTAAAGTATTTGCTAATTAGTGTGAGAGCTGTGGCAAAAATGTGAAAAGGAACCTGTGGAATGCTGTGCCAAAAGAACTGTGGAATTTAACTAAATGGTGTTTAACAAGGCTATATTTAAAGCTACTTAAGGTGGGCTGAGAAAATGGTGGCAGAGGCAGCAGAGGAAGATCCAGATATAATTATACAAATAGAAGACCTTACTGTTGAACAATTTAAAAAGTTCTTAGAAGAATCAATCAAACAAGCAGTAGAAACAGCTTTTAAAAATCTGTTTGAAGGATCACAGACTTTACATGCGGAGACGGAAAATAATGAGGAACTGGGAAGACCCTCGCAAATGTTAGAACAACAGGATTGGGACCAGGAGAGGGAGTAATTGATTAACCAGCTCTTATATACAGAGAATATATCGCAGAAACCTGAACTTTATCTGAGACGCCATTCAAAGAAACTGATAAATTTGAGACCAAAGATACAACAGAAAAGGAGACATTCTTTTAAAGGTCAAGTGAAGAAAAGGAAGGAACTAAGAAGATGTGGGAAGAACTTTAAACTTTACAAAAGAAGGAAGAGTTACCTATGGAAATGGAGAAGACAAGACCTGGATTCAAGATTTTATGAATTCAAAAATTTTAGACATTTAAAGGAAGTCGAGAAGGAAGAAGAGGCAACAGAGAGATGGAGAAAAAACATGAGACAAGCAATTTATTTGTGTATAGAATGTCTCTCCTCTTTAATAGATTATGGCTCTGTAAGAAAGGATTGGTTGTCTATGAGTAACTTAATAGTATGTAGTTTCATAAGAATTGGGGGAATGTAGAATGGTAATAATGAATTGGCGAAGCAGAAATGGGTTAAATTATTCTATTGGGATTATTTTTTGCACTTAGGATAGAGTATAAGTACAAGGTCGGGGACAAAGGGTGACGGTTGGGGACCGGCGATCCCATAGGTACCCACTTGATTGTGGGGTGCCGCAGGGTGCAGTGTTGTCCCCGATGCTATTTAACATTTATATGCGCCCCCTTGCCCAGATTGCCCGGAGTTATGGGCTTGGGTGCCATCAATATGCAGATGACACCCAGCTCTATCTGATGCTGGGTGACCGGTCAGGCTCGAGTCCCGATGACCTTCACCAGGCGTTGGAGGCCGTGGGTGGTTGGCTCCAGCTGAGCCGATTGAAACTAAACCCGGCAAAGACAGAGGTCCTGGGCCTGAGTCGGACCGGTGTGGGGTTAGGGCTCCCTCTCCTGATCTTCGACGGGTAGCCTTTGGTGCCAGCGTCCAGGGTGAGGAGTTTGGGGGTGCTCCTGGACTCCTCTTTAACAATGGAGGCCCACGTGGCAGCCACTGTCAAGTCAGCCTTTTATCATCTTCAGTTGGCGTGGCAGTTGGTCCCCTACCTTGACCGAGAAGACCTGGCCACAGTGATCCATGCGGCGGTCACCTCGAGGCTAGACTACTGCAACACTCTCTACATGGGGCTGCCTTTGTCGCAGATCTGGAAGCTGCAGCTGGTGTAGAATGCTGCAGCCAGGTTGTTGATGGGTCTTTCTCAGAGGGATCATATTCAGCCTGTGCCCCACATGTTCCCCCAAGAGCACTACGGTCTGGGGCCCAAAATCTGTTGGACATCCAGGGGCCCAAGGAAGTTAAACTAGCTGTGACCAGGGCCAGGGCTTTTTCGGTGGCGGCTCCTACCTGGTGGAATGAGCTCCCGGGGGAGATCCGGCCCCTGCGGGACCTTATGCAGTTCCGCAGGGCCTGCAAGATGGAGCTCTTCTGCCAGGCCTTTGAGTAGGAGCCGCCGCCCCATTATACCACCACCGTTAAGATATCTTAAAGGATGCATCAACGAGGCCCAAGGAAGAAACTGGAAATCGTAGAAGAGCTTCGGCCATCGTCACTGGACACGTACTTCATAGGAGTACCATCTGTAACTGTGGAGTTACCATCCTGGATTTAGGACATTACTAACAGATTGAGCACTGTGATTTTAATGTTGAATGTTTTATTATGTTTTTATCTCGGCATGGCTGTTGTCCTGCCCTTGTTAGCCACCCTGAGCCCACCGGGGAGGGCGGGATATAAATGTGAAAAATAAATAAATAAATAAGTTAGATATTGGAATTTTAAAATGTTTGGAACATAACTGTACCTCATAGAGTTAAATGGAGTTTAAGTTGTGGGGAAAAGATTGTTCTCTGGTGTGGTAGTAAATAAGTGACTTTAATAAGTTGTAGAAAATATAATAGCTACTACTTTGAATTTTTATGTAAAATCAGGTCATGTCATAATTAATGAATTAATGTGGGTGGAATTGGATATGAAGTGGGAAATGGTGATAATAACTCTAGTTATAATTTGATTTTCTAGGAATTAATTGTCTATTTATAAGTAGTTGATTGAGATACATGTATGAATGGTGAAGAAAAGAATGAATATTAAGGGAATAACAAAGGAATTTTAATAGACGTTAAGATGGTGATTAATATAAAAATAAGTGGCAGATAGGGAATAATTAAATGTCTAAGTCTTTTGTTTTTGGCTCCGTGTTAGATAATTTGGAAAATTTTATAGATATAATACAGGAGTAAAAAAGGTATGAAATGCACAATATGTAACTTCATTGGAATAACATCAGATGTGCCTAAAATTATGTACTTGTATTTCTTTTTGTTTGTTTGTTTGGAAAATTAATAAATAGATTATTTTTTTTAAAAAAAGTTTTAAAGCTCTCTCCGCTAAGACATCTTCACCATGGTGAATGTCCTGAATTGCGTTTTGGTTTAATAGAGAGTTATTCAACGCGCTCTCTGCAACGGCTCTATTTTCTGCTATTTTTTTTGCATAGAGTCCATTCTCTCATACATTGGCTTCAGCATGTTTGCAATGCTATCTAACATCGTTTTTTCAATTTTATTTAATGCGGTCGAGAGTTCCGACATTGTGATTGGGATGCCCTCCTTCCCCGCTCCCGTTTCAGTCGGCACCATTTTAGCAGATACAGATCGGCGCTGGCCTGTTAGGAAGGGGCCCGATATTGAGTTTAATTTAGCTTGTACCTTCGGGTTTTTTTGCAGCTGTGAGTTGAGGATCTATTCCGATGTCTTTCTCCATAAACTGGTCAGGGATAACTATCCTGTGGTTGACTGTAAAATTGATAGAGGAGAGGGAGTCTATGGAGTAGAAGTTTCAGGTAGCCATTTTCTTCCAAGCGCCCCCCCCCACTGGTTGGCACTGAACACACATACATTTACTTGAGAATGAGCTTTACTGGAAACAGTTCTAAATGTAAGGCTCTCTAATTTAAAAATCTAACTGATTAACAGCACAATACTGTTACTCCAGTCTGAGCCCATGGAAATGAATGGGCTTAGATTGGAGTAACTCTGAATAGGAACACACTGTAACAGGTCAACACATTTTTATATCACCAGAACCTCTGTAAGGGCTCTTCTTTGTGGCAAATAAAGGATGAATGAGAATTTGCAGTGAAGAAGAAGAGGAGGAGGAGAAGGAGGAGGAGGAGATTGGATTTATACCCTTCACTACCTGGGTAGCTGCGGTGGCTCAAGTGGTTAAGACGCTGAACTGCAGGCTGTGGAAGGTCAGTAGTTCAGCAGTTCGAGACCTGAGTGTGCCGCATGACGGAGTGAGCTCCCATCTCTAGTTCCAGCTCCTGCCAACTGAGCAGTTTGAAAGCAAGAAATTGCAAGTAGATAAATAGGTACCACTTCGGTGGGAAGGTAACAGTGTTCCGTGCGCCTTGGTGTTTAGTCATGCCAGCCACATGACCACAGAAACGTCTTCGGACAGCGCTGGCTCTTCGGCTTGGAAACAGAGAGTCGGATTCGACTGGCTTTCGAGCAAGGGAACCTTTACTTCACTACCTGAAGGAGTCTCAGAGCAGCTTACAATCCCTTTCCCTTCCCCTCCCCACAAAAGACACCCTGTGAGCAATGGTCCCTCTAAGCTGTGGAGTCTTGTGAGCAAAAATTCTACTTTGTGAGTTACTGGCATTGAAGTTGTGGGTGAACAATTTAGCTATTGCATAAACTATTTTGTTCTGGAGCCATCCTTCCTGAGCTAAGACAAAAATGTGTGAGCTGGAGGTTAAAAACTGTCAGCTAGCTCACCCTAACTCAGTTTAGAGGGTACATTGCCTGTGAGGCAGGTGGGGCTGAGAGAGCTCTTTTCAGAACTGTCCTTGAGAGAACAGGTCTGAAAGAACTTATGACTGACCTCCAAGGTCACGACAGCAGCTGCATGTGGAGGAGTGGTGAATCAAACCTGGTTCTCCCAGATTAGAGTCAGTGCTCCTAACCACTACACCAAACTTGACCAAGTGTGCAGCTTTAGTCACCTTTTGAAGAACAAAGTTTGAAAGTAAAACCCACATCTAACAGACGTGTGTCCCTGGATTTGCAGACAGCTGTGCTGGCAAGACAAAGAAGGTCTTCGGATTTACTAGAGTCTGCTGTGCTTTTCTTTCCAGCAGTGTAAAACTCGATCTCGAAGGGCTACAGCATGGATCACTCAGGTAATCTTGCATTTCCCTGCAGGCATTTCAGTGGGAATCCAGTTTTGACATACATCACCGAAGTTTTGGCATATGTTTAAATCAAATATGCAGAGACTTATTGGCTATTATCATGGAGTTGTGGTTTTTACTATACCACACTGTTCTCTGTTGCTTTCTTAAAATTAAAGCCATGTGGTAAAAATTCAACAATTTAAATTGTAGTATTACAGATGTGTTTTAGTCCAGTTTGTTCAGCTGTTGCTTAACACAGACCACACTGACTTTCCAGATGTATCACACTAAGATCAACAAACATGTGCCATGAATTCCAGTACAAACTATTTCAAAGTGGTCTGGCAGGATGAGTTTAAACAGCTTGCTTATTTATTTATTTATTTATTTAAAACATTTCCATGCTGCCTTTCAAATGAGTCCCCAAACATAAAACATTTCAACATTAAAAACCTTTAAGATAAATTATATGTACAGTTCAATAACTGTAGCAACATAGCAATGAAAACAGGGAGAAGGCCAGGAACAGTCATTGAAGATGCAGCAAACAGAATAAAAAATAAGCCTTCACCTGCTGGTGGAAGACAGATGAATCTCCCTGGGGAGTAGGGATGGGCATGAACCTAAAAAGGGCTATTTAGTTTGGGGTAGCCCATGAACGGAACCAACCCAAATGTGCCCCATCCGAACCAAACTGGTCTGGCAAGTTCGGTTCTCCCTTTCTTCAGCTGTGGGGACCACCCTAGAAGGGAATTCCCTTCCAGTTTTCTCCTGGGGATGGCCCAGGAAAGGACTTCCTTTCCCCCTTTCCCCTGGCCACAGCTTGGAGAGGGGAGTGGGGGAATCACCTGGAAAGGGGCTTCATTTAACCCTTTGGTTTTGCTCCCTGCTTTCAGAAGGGACAGCAAAACCAAAGGGTTAAACGGCACCTTGCCAGAAGCAGAGACATTGTGGGTATTTCAAAAACCTGGTGGGATACGGAAGATCAGTGGGATATGGTGATTCCCAGTTATAAATTATATCGTAAGGATGGGGGGGAAGGGTTGGAGGTGGGGTGGGTCTGTATGTCAGAGAGGGTATACAGTGCAGTAAGATTGAGAGGGAAAATGATTTGGGTTTGCTTCTGGAAATGCTATTGTCAGCTAGGCTGCCATAAGGTTTATGGGTCTCAGTTAGTTCGCTTGACCTGTGTACCAGCCAAGCCTGCATTCCATTCCCCTCGGCGCCTCTACTCCTTATCGCTGACCTTGTAGCTTGCTTGTGTGGTGTCTCTTCCCATCCATTAACTGTGGGACTAGTTTTGTTTCCTCGCCTGCACTCCAACGGCTCGACCCTCCCATGGGAGAATGACCAGTTGGTCCATTGATGGGGGGGGGCGCGCTTTCGAATATACTATATCTATACCTGCTTGCTTAGTATTAGTTATTCCTAACAGTGAATATGTTTCTGCTACCATAGTTCTCACAATAAAATATAACCTTCTTGGAAGTGTGTGCTAAAGTGATTGACTGTGACTCTCCTAAACCCAGCCTTGGGGACCCACATCAGAGTAAGGGGACTCATTGACTCAGGGTGCGGGAGGGACCTCATTAATCCATCCCTGGTCGCAGGGTTGGAAGCCGCGGTGGTGCAGTTACCCGAACCCCTGATTTTTACTCAAATGGATGGGTCTTCGATGAAAGAACCTTGTGAGTTCAAGACTGTGCCATTGCGGTTGGAGGCGGGAGAGCACTGGGAGGAACGTTTGTTTGTAATTGCCCCCACGGCAAGGTTCCCACTAATGTTGGGAAGCCCATGGCTACACGGGCACGACCCCTACATTTTGTGGGACAAGGGGAAGGTGCAATTCATTCCCCCCCCCAATGTAGCTTGCACCTCTGGGACCAGCAGTGGGAACCCCAACCTGCTGCCGAAGTGCCTCGTGTTTGCCTAGCCCAGGAAGAGTTGAGGTCTATCTGTCAGCTATGATGTGTATGGGCAAGGGTGCATCTGCTTGACCTGTGTACCAACTGCTGCCGCATTCCTTCGTCCTTGTTTATCTATGACCTTGCTAGCTGCCTCTGTAGTGTCTTGCCATCAATTTCCTGTGGGATAGGTTTAGATTCCCAGCTTTGGCTTTAACGGCCTGGGGCCCCATTCTCCCGTGTGTGGGAGTCAGGCTGATTGGCCTAGGAGTGGTGTGTGTGTGTGTCCGAATATCCTATATCCCATTATGCTTGTAGGAAAGTAGCCATTCCTTTTTTTTTTTGCGGTTTATAATTTATTTATTTCATTTAGAAAGCCAATAGCATATAGATTTACACAGATTTCATATATACAAACTTCTTGTACAACATGTACTTTTCTTAACAACACAGAATAACAGATTCTTAAGATTTCATTTCATTTTGAACTCTTCCCTTTTTCCCCTTCATTCTTTCCATTTTGGACCAATATATCTTTCTAGGAAATATTACATTCCACAAACTCTTATCAGCGTTGTGTATCTTTCATAATTGTACAAATACCCTCTCATACCTCATAAACAGTTTTCTGCAATCCATATATGGGCTTTAATTTATAATTTTATACATACTTTTTCCTCTCTTTTTTATTTTTTATATATAAATTTCTGTTTTCCCCACCTTTTCACCACTATGTCATTTCCTTAATTTTCTGCTCGGATATACATTATTCTGGTTCCTTATAGAATATCTTTTCGATTACACACAATCAAGGCTTCTCTAGCTTAGCTCACTCTACATCTAAAGTACCAGATTCTTTTAACACAAATAAATTTTGTAAACCAAACATCAACAAATCAAACATTATTACTAGAAAAGTTTTACCCTCAGCCAACAAATATCATCACCCCATCCATTCAAAACATCCTTTCACATGATTCCCCTATATCCACTAACACCAATACTTTTGTGTTCATAATTAAATACATTAAATCACTTTTCTCAATTTTTCTCATAATTATCACATGATTAGCACTTCATCCAAACCCAACCCTTTCCCCATTAAGTCATCATAATTTATCATAAATGCATTTCGTCTAATTTTAGTTTAATTTAATTAATCTTGGGTTTTAATTATTTCAATTTCAAAACATTAATTTTTTTTTCTAAGCTTTTCCCTCATATAGCTTATTGTTTCTTTTAAACATTTGCAATCTACTTAACTGCCTCAATTTATCTCTATGCCTGCGCCCTTTAATCAAACTTTGCCTTCCATCTTTTCCCCCTTCAATCACTAGTCCCTCCATATCCCAAAATCTACTTTCCTTTTTAAATTTCCAAGCCCTCCGTTTTCTTCTTCTGGGTCTTCTTTTATTCTTCTTTTGTACGGGACTGAAATCTTGTCCATAGTCTTTTGATAATCCAGATTTGAAGTCACTGAGATATTCCACAGTACATATTGTGTCCCTTGGCAGGCTTTTAGAGTCTATACCTTCACTCAGCTTCTCTTTTTTTTTGCAATCGCTGCTCTTCAATTGCACCTCTTCTGGTTCTTTTAATTCTTTCTCTCCTGCACATTGATCGTGCGTTTCTGTCTGTGTCATAAATTCCTTTCTTATTTGAGCACATGCTTTTTTACAGCCTTCTTCGCAGCCTCTTGTCACCGCCTCCTCTATAGCTTTAAGGAACTGTTCCCAATCCATCTCAGCTGTTTCCGTCTCTTTATCACGTTCCTCTCCATTACCAATTATGTGCTCCGTATTCTCCATTTCGGAACAACAAAACCAGCACTTTTAAGTTCTAAATCCAAAATGTATGTCTCTTAAACGTGGGTCGCATAACTAAGCCCGTCCATAAACGCCAGCACATCTTTTCTCTCCCCCGTGCATTTCTCCGTCTGCCATTAAGTCCCGTTTAAGTTCCGGCCGCTTTACTTTACCTTTTTGGACATCGTTTTAAATTGGGGTCTCTTATCATTTCTTCAGCCTTCAGCCTTTCTGTCTCGGTCCTTTCTTTCCTCCGTGTTGTAATTCTATTTTTCTTCGGTCTTGAAGTTAAAAACAAAGCGGATGGTCGCGTTTCGTAAAAACATGGCTGGTAGCCATGTTTTCCCTTTCAATTACTTCGGCGTCGGGGCTGTAACCGGACACCCCCCGCCTTGCCGAGAGCGGGGGGGCCGGAAAAAAACGCCCCCTGCACCAGCTCCCATCACCCGGGTGCCGGTCTCGCCCCCCAGACAAGCAGGGGGGTCCGAACAAAGTAAAAGTGGCTCGGGCAGGGACGGAGCACCTCGCGCCCCCGCCTGCCCGCTAACGCGCCATACCGGAAGTCGGAAAGTAGCCATTCCTAACAGTGACGATGTTACTGCCTCTATAGCTCTTACAATAAAGTATAACCTTATGATAAGCATGTACTCCTTTGTTTGGCTGTGGAACCTGACATTCTACCCGATATGAGCGATGAAGAGGAGAAACCTCCAACAACGACTGGGGTAGAAACACCTACCACCCAGACCAAGGTACCAGAGAGAGAAGATTTTATTGTATTTAGCCATAGGCCATTACAAACCACAGACAGAGAAGAACACAATAAAATGTAAAAATTGTATAAAATAAGATACAGTCCAACATTCTAAATCCATAAAACCGAGGTTATGAACAGTTAATTAATTCACAACATACCCACTAAAATCAGTATTAGCTAGGAGCAGCGTTGGCCCGTATTTTCCTTGCAGCCAAGGCAAATAAAGCCATTCTATTGGAAACATCGGCATTAGCATCGGCTAGCAAAAATATAATCTTCTCTGGGACTGAATAAAAGCTTAAAACTGATAAAATACCAGATAAAATTTTTGACCTAGGCTGGGAGTACAATGAGCAATCAAAAATGTAATGGGAGAGATCCTCAATAGCAGAAGAGCCACAGATACATAAACGCTGTGCCTTGGGTGTTCTACTATAACGGCCGACCAACACGGCCGTAGGCATTGATTCAAAGCGCAAAGATGTAAAAGCTGCTCTAAGGTTATGATTATCTATATTATCTATATTAACCAGATAAGGTGATCTAAAATGATCAGTCTTAAATTACTTAAACCAGGTAGCAGACTGTGTTTTTAAAATTAAGAGTCTCCAAGTGATGACATGCACTTTAAAAGTAACTCAACTGGAACATCTATGGACATTGATAACAACAGAGGCTGCTCTTATTTGGAAAATTCAGTAGAAGGGGACTTAATCAAATCCTTTCCAAAAATGCCTGAACAGGAACAAACAGACATTATATCAAGATTGGACTGGCTAAAAACTGAACTTTGGAAAGCTAAAGAAAACGAGACATCTCAAAGACTGCCCTTTGCCACAGAAATTGATAATGTGGTACCTAATACAACCATAGAGAGATGGGGCAGTGAACTGGAAGCACCCCACGATGGCAAAATAGGAAAAATCCACACAGAGGTTTCAACCCTTAATCACTCCTCAGTGTTACCCTCTGTTCCGAACAACAGGGCTGACTTTGATTGGGACTCACGAGTCCTGTTTGGTATTCACTCTGGCAACACGGCTCAGGCTGAAAGGGAAAATAAATCTCTGGCCCAAGAACTGTTAGATGCAGAAATACAAGAGTGGGAGTTTACCCGGCCCAAAGATTGCCAGGGCTCCCAGGAAAAGGAAACTGCTCCTCTCTTAGAGAGGCTCAGTTCATCATTATGGAGAGAGGATCAAATGGCACGGGAATCCAGCAACCCCTAGACAACTGGAGGGAAATCCTAGAGATAGTCAGGGACGGCTTCCTTGTAAGCCAACAGGTGGACAAAGGACTACTGGTGGGCTACCTGCAAATGGCTGTATATTCTTAGACCCTGAGGATAATTTAAATAAGATAGAACAAGAAGTTTGACAACTAAAGTTTCTGTCCTGGAATCTGGGGGGAGTGGCGAAATAAGCTTCATGACCCTGATTTTTTAGATTTCCTGCAAGGTTATCATATAATTTTTCTTCAGGAAACTTGGAGTCAGGATCTAGAACAGCTCTCTATTAAGGGTTACAGGTCTTTACAAGTCCCCGCAGTTAAAATCCATTCAAAAGGCCGGGGTTCTGGAGGTTTGGCAATTTTCATAACAGTAGATCTGGATGTTGAACTACAAGTACTGGAAAATAGTTGTCCAAGTAATTTTCAAACCATACTAATCAAAGGTCTTAATTTTGGTAATCTTATATGTATTAATATGTATGCACCACCAAATAACTTCAAGTATAAGCCTAACGGAAGTCTTTGGGACTCCCTGGAAACCTCCATAGAAGTCTTAACTTCCCAGTTTCCCAATTCACATCTTATACTTGGTGGTGACTTCAATGCTAGAATTGGACCAGGTGCCTTAGATATAAGAGCTAGTACCAAGGTACCAGTGACTACTACACCACCGGTGACTACCCTGAGGAAGGAACTGGGGCCTGGAACTGTACCTAAGATGACCTCAACCCACCTTTTCCTGACCCCCTGCGGACCGAGGCAACCACCCGGGCAGGGGTATCGACCAAGCTCGTTAAGGTGGGGCCAATTTAACCCGGACTCAACGGCAGAGATGTACGTGCTCATGGAGGGGCCCCAGTGGGACAGATGGTTTGATGTTGGATTTGCATCTGCAGGGGGCTTCCCCTTGCTTGGGGGAGTCCTGGAACCGCCGCCTGGGTGACAGACCGATCCAAGACGCGAAGTGGGCACACCTCCCCGGTCGAGGGACTGGAATTGGCCCATCACCTGGAGGTGGTGGAGCGGGACAGGTGCCAATTGAGATGGGAACTTGAGGAAGGAATCCAGGTGATCCCAGAGATGGTGCTGCAAGCCATTCCCCCCCTCAACAGGTACCCCCGGAACCAGTGCCCCAAGGACCGTGGGGCCCGCCGGCCGTACCGGGGCTGGGACCAAGGGAGGACCCAATCCCGGTGCCGCGGCCAGACAACCCGAGAGATCCCCTGCACCACCCCCCGAAGGATCTGATTGAGGCAACGTGGTTAGAGTGATGAAATTTGTGGAAAGGTGGGGCCACCTGTTCCCGGACGACAGTAGCCGAGTGGATGTTATTGTGGCTCGGCTACGGGGAGCTGCCGCGACATGGTATGTGGGGCTGCACAATGTGCGGGGCCCGGAGCTACTGAACCTGGACGCTTTTATGTGGGCGTTGCATGCCTAGTTCGAGGATTGGAATGCCGGGCCCAAAGCAAGGGCATTCTTACACACCCTGAAGCAAGGGAAGCGGTCGGTGAGATGCCAATTGAGATGGGAACTTGAGGAAGGAATCCAGGTGATCCCAGAGAT
The DNA here is from genome assembly GCF_001447785.1 of Gekko japonicus. Classification (NCBI taxonomy): domain Eukaryota; kingdom Metazoa; phylum Chordata; class Lepidosauria; order Squamata; family Gekkonidae; genus Gekko; species Gekko japonicus. The sequence continues at coordinate 5,798 of NW_015171559.1, read as the reverse complement.
GGTGCTGCAAGCCATTCCCCCCCTCAACAGGTACCCCCGGAACCAGTGCCCCAAGGACCGTGGGGCCCGCCGGCCGTACCGGGGCTGGGACCAAGGGAGGACCCAATCCCGGTGCCGCGGCCAGACAACCCGAGAGATCCCCTGCACCACCCCCCGAAGGATCTGATTGAGGCAACGTGGTTAGAGTGATGAAATTTGTGGAAAGGTGGGGCCACCTGTTCCCGGACGACAGTAGCCGAGTGGATGTTATTGTGGCTCGGCTACGGGGAGCTGCCGCGACATGGTATGTGGGGCTGCACAATGTGCGGGGCCCGGAGCTACTGAACCTGGACGCTTTTATGTGGGCGTTGCATGCCTAGTTCGAGGATTGGAATGCCGGGCCCAAAGCAAGGGCATTCTTACACACCCTGAAGCAAGGGAAGCGGTCGGTGAGAGAATACTCATTGGAGTTTAAATTGCATGCGGTCAAGGTCCAAAATATGCCAGATCAAGTCTTAGCAGAGTTGTACTGGGTGGGGTTGAACCCGGAGATCCGCAAAACAGTCCTGCGTGCAGTAGATCCGATCTCCCTCCCTGCATGGATGCAAGAAGCGGAAAGTGCAGAGACTCAGCTGAACACCCTACGCCTAGACATTGTGGCGGCGGGGAGAAAGCCGAACCCACCCCCAAACTGAAGGTGAAAGCTACATGCCCAGCTGAGTCCACCAGAGGGCAACGGATGAAACAAGGGCTCTGCCTAAAGTGTGGGGAATGGGGCCATTTCACGGCCGATTGCAGGGGATTGAGTCCGGGGAAGCCAGCGCAAGCGAAACCTGCTAAAGCCCAGCCTGGCACACCAGCTAAGAAACCTGCTGGGAAGCCTAAATTTGCCAAGGCGCTACAGGTCCCCCCAGAAGATAGCAGGGAGGAATCCAGTGAAGACGAAAGCAATGAGTCGGCGAGAAAAGGCCAGGTCCTGCTGTGAGTGGCGTGGAGCACCAGAGCCCGATCCCGGAGGTGCCAAAAGTGGTGAGCAGCAACCCCCCCTGTTCTTCATGACTGTAACTATTATGAACCCATCCCAAGAAACTCACATTCGTGTGAGAGCCCTTATTGACTCAGGGTGTGGGAGGGACCTCATCAATCCCTCCTTAGTAATGGGGTTGGAAGTGGGGGTGGTGAGACTGCAAGACATGAAGGAGCCATGTGAGTTTGAGATGGTCCCGTTGCAGGTGGGGATGGGGGATCACTGGGAGGAACGTGTTTGTGATCACCCCCATGGCCAGGTTCCCGCTGGTATTAGGGAGCCCCCTGCTGCATGGACATGACCCTTACATTTTATGGGATGAAGGGAAAGTACAGTTCATCTCCCCTCGGTGCCAAGAGCATCACTGGAACTCTCAATGGGATTCCCAGCCTGTCCTGGAAAACCCAAGGGCGTGTTTGGCCCAGGAGGAATTACAATCCATTCCCCTCGAATACCGGGACTTGGCTAGGGTCTTTGAAGAAGAAGAAGCCGACGAGCTCCCCCCCCCCATAGGCACTCTGACTGTAGTATCGAATTACTGCCAGGTCACAAATTACCTACGGGGCACATTTATGCGATGGGCCCGGCCAAAAAAGATGAACTGCGTAAGTTTATCGATAAGAACCTGGCAAGGGGTTTCATCCAGTCAGCCTCCTCCCTGTTTGCTGCCCCCGTGCTGTTCTGGAAAAAGAAGGATGGGGGCTTACGGTTGTGCACGAATAATCGGGGGTTAAATGCTGTGTCATCAACTAATGCCTACTCCATGCCCCTCATCAAGGATTTACTGGCCGAAGCAGCTAAAGGGAAAGTCTTTTAGAAACTGGACCTCCGAGATGCCTACTTCCGGGTTCGCATCTGAGAGGGGGACAAACACAAGACTGCCTTTAATATGCCCCTCGGCCAGTTCGAATACCGTGTGATGTCATTTGGTCTTCAGGGGGCTCCGGGGGTCTTCATGAATTTGATTAATGAAGTGTTGCACAAGCACCTGTTTAAGGGGGCCCTTGTTTACCTAGATGATATCTTGCTGTACTCCCCCGACCTCCCCTCACATGTGAAGTTGGTGAGGGAAGTCCTGATGACATTGCACAAGCACAAACTGTTCGCAAAACTTTCCAAATGTGAGTTTCACAAGTCACACATTGACTTCCTGGGGTATCAGATATCGAAAAGGGCTTGGAAATGGACCTGGGAAAGGTCCGCGATGTGCTGGGATGGGAGACCCCCCCCCCCCGCCGCCAATTACAATCCTTCCTCGGTTTCTCAGACTTTGACAGAAATTTCCTGCCCAACTTTGCACAAATCTGTTTACCCGTTACTGACTTGTTAAAAATGAAAGGGAAGGGTCTGGAGGCTACCAAGCCGGGGGCGGCGCTTGCTTGGAGCAAAGAGTGCCAAGAGGCTTTTGACTGCCTTAAATCCCTGTTCACAACAGAACCCGTATTAGCCCACCCCGATGAAAATAAAAAATTCATTGTTCAAGTCGACGCATCTGACGTAGCCATGGGGAGGCGATCTTGCAAGAGGGGGCTGATGGGTTAACACACCCCTTCGCTTACGTGTCACGAAAGTTTAATGACACTGAGTGAAACTGGTCGGTTTGGGAAAAGGAGGCGGGGGCGATCCAGCTAGCACTTGCTACCTGGAGGCACTGGTTGGAGGGGGCGTGAGTCCTGTTTGAAGTGTGGACTGATCACAAGAACTTGGAAATGCTTAAAAGACCCCGGAGCCTCAACGCCAAGCAGCTCTGGTGTCAGCTATGGCTGCCATGAGTGTGGTGTATGTTTCTAATTGCTTTGCATTCCTTCCCATACACTTAATTGCCTCTGAGCTGTAACGCATATCTTTCAAGGTCGCTGGAGGAGTTCGTTCTGTCTAGGTTTCATGGGAGCTTCTTACTTTCCCAGCTTCGCAGCCATTAGAGCATCTGCCAAAAGCCCACGCGTGGGAGTCCATCTAATTGGGTAGTGCTTGGGGGGGGCGCATACGAATGCCCTATATCCTATTATGCACATAGGTAACCCGCCATTCCTAACAGTGTTCATGTTACTGCATCTATGGCGTTTCAATAAAAGTAAAAGCTTCCTAGAAGCGTGTACTTCATTGTCTTGCTGTGGATCCTGACAGGAATCCTTTCATCGCCTATCTCAGCACCTCTCTCAACCCGAGATGAGTGACGAAGAGGGGGAACCCTTACCTAAGGAGCTTAAGGAGCCTGACGCTGTAAGGGAGGACCCCCCAGTAACCACGGCCTCGGTACTGGTGAATACGATGACACCGGCAACTGGTGCAGTGGGGGGGACTCTCCCGAAGTTCTCATTGGCACACCTGTTCCTGACTTCCCCGGGCTCGAAGCTTTGGGCCAGACAAGGTTGCAGGCCTAGCTCCAGCTGGAGCCAATTCAACCCCAACTCGACGGCGGAAACGTATTTACTGACGGGGGCCCCCACGAGAGACAGTCTGTATGACAGGGGCCTTGCCGCTGCGGTGGGATTACCTCCATTCGGTGCTCTCTTCAAACAGGTCGCTAGCTCATGGGTGACGGAGCGATCGAAGACCCGGAGTGGCCGGGTGTCCCCAGACAGGGGACTGGAACTACCTAACTGCATAGAGGTGGCTGACCGCAACATCTGACATCTCCAGCAGACCCTGGAAGATGTCATCATGGCCATTCCGGACCTGGTAACACGAGCAGTCGGGGAAGCTCTGGAGAGGCGACCGGCCGCCCCAGTGGTGCTGGCTGGACTGCCAGTGTGTCAGCTAGTTGCCATTGAATTCTGTGGATGGCAACCCCCCCTCTCTCCTATGGCATCTGCACATGCCTCCTGTGTACCCTATGTGTATCCCTGTGTAATGCATTCCATTCTATGAACGCCAGTGTACGCTTATCTGCAAGATTAACAGGTGTGGAGAAGGAGCCGCTTTGCTTAGAGTATAATGAGCTGGACCGTGTGAAGCCTTAATTGTTTATCTTTATAGAAAAGTTGCTTCTCAGGCTTTTGAGCGCGAATACGGAAGACTGCCCGCGCGGCGGGAACCAAGCCTATTGGTTATTAGCGGTTTGAATGTCTTTCATTATTCCCTGTTCAGCCCGTCCCAAGTATTCTTAACAGAATGTCCGATCCCTCACAGCTATAAGTCCAATACACGTTTAAGCAAAGTAGTATTTTGAGCGTCCCGTCACCCAGGGTTCTTCTGACAGTTTGAACTGATCTCCCAAGGCGCCCAGACTTGGGCCCGGATAGAGTCCTTGTTCAAACAGGCTTTCTCTCAGGCTCCCTCCTCTCTTAGAGAAAGATTCTCGGGTGCCTTGCAAATCGAATTGGCTCCAATCATCCCATGCCCTCCTGGCCAATCTGGCCGGGGTGAATGGCCAGGAGATCATTGTGGCAGACGACTTTGGAACCGCTCCCGCGTCAGCCCCCATCGTCAGGGTCGTTGTGACCGGTGGGGTCGTGGTCACCGGCCCGCTGCTGTTGTCCGCGGTTGTATTTGGGGGATCCTCCTCATTTCCGCTCATGCTGGTATCAGCCGACTCGGAACGATGGAGGAAAAGGGAGAGTTCCAGAACCAAGCGGCCAAGCTCCCGAACTGGCCAGAGCATGTTCTGGTAGAAATGTATCGAGTGGGGCTGAACCCAGAAATCAGAGAAACAGTATTTCGCTCAGTAGATCCGGTGTCGCTGATGGCGTGGACCCAAGAGGCGGAGAACGCGGAAAGTCATCTCCAAACCCTACGTCTAGACATGGCGGCAGGAGGAGGGAAGGTAAGCCAACATCCCATCCCGTCCACCCTTCCTCTCTCCAGAAGCCGAGGGGCCCCCCCGCCTGTCAGAAGCAACTCGAGAGCAGAGGAAGCGTCAAGGGCTATGTCTAAAGTGTGGGGAGCAGGGCCATTTCACAGCGGATTGCGGACAATGACTTCAGAAGGAAAAGCCCTCAGCGACCAAGCTGAGACAGGCGACCCCGGCCAAGAAAGCGTTGGGAAAACCTAAATTTGCCAAAGCCCTGCAGGCATCACCTGAGAAGGACGAGGGAGACTCAAGTGAAAATGAGGCCGAGCTGGCGGGAAACAACCAGGACCTGCCGTAGATGGCGCACAGCGGCAGGACCCTCCTATGGAGGTGCCAAAAGTAGTGAGTGAACCCCCCTCCCTCTTTTTTGTGACTGTTTCCTTAATGAACCCCTTGCTGGGAACTCATGTGCGCGTAAAAGCGCTTATTGACTCGGGGTGTGGGAGAGACTTTATTTAACCCAGCCGTAGTGTCGGGCTTAGAAGCGGGAGTGAAAAAGCTCAAAGAACCTTTGATATTCACTCAGATGGATGGGTCCCCCATGAAAGATCCCTGCATATATGAGACTATGCCATTACGTCTGGGGGCAGGGGATCACTGGGAAGAGAGGGTTTTCATAATCAACCCCCAAAGCTGATTTTCGTTAGTATTGGGAGCCCCCTGGCTATACAGCCACGATCCATATATACTTTCGGAAGAGGGGAAGATTGACTTTATGTCACCCAGATGTACAAAGCACCGATGGGATCCGGAGTGAGCCCCTTACGAAACAAAGAATCCCCGTGTGCGCTCCTGACAAGTGAAGAGATTTCCTCACTGCCTGAGGAATACAGGGACTTGGCCCTGGCATTTGGGGAAGAGGAAGCAGACGAGCTGCCCCCCCCATAGACATTCGGACTGTAGCATCGAACTAGTACCGGGGGCCAAGTTGCCTAAGGGGAAAATATATGCCATAGGGCCGGCCGAGAAAGCGGAACTTAGAAAGTTCATTGACAAAAA
>NW_015171558.1:376623-380036 GCF_001447785.1 Gekko japonicus | reverse complement strand
AGGCCATGTGGAGAGAGGGAGAGGACAAAATGAGAGAGAGAGAGGAAGGAGGGGTCAGATGCCAGCTGCCAGGTTAAGACAAAGAGAGGCATCCCATAACACCTATACACCCCTAGAGTGATGTAGCGCCCCCCCAGTGTCCAGGCATATTGAGTCACTTGCTCCAACACCCAGCAGGCTCCCCTCTGTCTCAGGAAGCAGCAATGCTACGTCAAGTGGCCACACACACACATACACACACACACACACATGCCAGCTATTTCCGGAGTGCCTGGTTTTTATAATTAAATTCCTAATTATCTGTTGGCTTGTTAATTAGGATTGTAAGGATAACCGGTGGGGGGGCTGGTAAAGAGGCAATTAGTCATTGAAGAAGCGTCCTCACCACGGTGGTTCCCACACAGGAGCTGGGTCTGCGAAGCTTCTCCACCAGCTGGGAGCAGCTTGTCCTCACCCCTGTTTCCTGCTTGGCTCTGGGTGCGAATCACATGCAGCCGTGGGGGGTCTTCGGGGGTGCAGCTCCAGTTGGGTGCCAGTCCATCAGCTCCTCTAGACCACGTGAGCACTTTGATGAGCCCCAGCTCTTGCCTGGAGCCCCATACCAGAGTTGCCACCGGCACCGTGGACCGCTGCTGCTGCTGCTTTGGTTTCCAGGGGGAAGGACAGAGGATTCATTTCCACCAACGACACTTTTCCAGGCTCTCTTTTGCCTCTGTGGCACCTGTCACGCAAATGGGACACTTCCATCGGCTAGAACGTGGGTCCAATTTATTGGGATGTTTTGTTAATATACCAGAGTTTTGCCCAGTCATAGAACTGTGATACTGAGTGCAGTAAATAAGTCTCCCAAGAAGTATATTGCAAAAAAAAAAAAAGGTAAACTTACATTGATTCAAGTAGATCCAGTTCACATTCGGGTTGCAGTCGAAAGGAGAGAGAGAGAGAGACGCCTAATCTAAAGAGTACTTTCCCTATCACAAATGGCCACCTTGTCCGGCTTCACGTGTGTGGGAGTATGAGGATACTGTTTCTACAGGAGAGACCTGCAGAGATATGTGTCTCCATGGAAGGCCATGTGCAGAGAGGGAGAGGACAAAGGGAGAGAGAGGGGAGGGGTCAGAGGTCACTTCCCAGGTGAAGATGAAGAGAGGCATCCCATTCAAGGAGATAACACCGGTTCACCCTTAGAGTGATGTAGAAACCCCCTCCCAATGCCCAGGCATGCTGAATCACTCACTCCAACACAAAGTATACAAGGTTGCCAGCTCTGGGTTGGGAAACCCCAGGAGATTTTGGGGGGGAGCCTGGGGAGAGCGGGGTTTGGGGAGAGGAGGGCCCTCAGCAGGGTATGATACCAAAGAGTCCACTCTACAAAGCAGCCGTTTTCTCCAGAAGGACTGATCTCTTTCAACTTTGTTTCTTGTCCCTTCAACCATAGGACATTGTGCTTGGCTTTAACAAATAAGTGACAATATAGCAATGCATGCGAGACAGTGTCTTTTGCTCCAGAAGCAGATGAATACTTACTATCCAGGGAATGCCTTTAACATCATGGTCAGCTCATATTACTCCAATTCTGTGGCAGCTGCACTGGCTACTGATTAGCCTCTGGATCCCATTTGAGGTGTTGTTAATCTTTAAAGCCCTTAATGCTCCGGGACCCTCGTACCTATGGGACCGCCTCTCCTGTCACCAGGGGAAGGGCCTTCTCATTTGTGGCCCCTACCCTGTGGAATGGACTCTCGGATAACACCCGTGCCCTGCTGGACTTGTTTAGTTTCCACAGGGCATGCAAAGTCAAAGGGTTTAGGTTGGCCTTTGGAGGGGAATCCACATGTCTGGGTTGTTTTTATTAGTGGTAAGGTGCTATCCACATATTTTAATAGTTTCATGTATTAATGTTAACATTTTATATTTGTTATTTGACTTGTTTAGTTTCCACAGGGCATGCAAAGTCAAAGGGTTTAGGTTGGCCTTTGGAGGGGAATCCACATGTCTGGGTTGTTTTTATTAGTGGTAAGGTGCTAGCCACATATTTTAATAGTTTCATGTATTAATGTTAACATTTTATATTTGTTATTTGTTTTTATGTTGCTTTTATGTTGGTTTAATGTTAATATTTTATTTTTGATATTTGTTTTTATGTTGTTTTGACCTTGCTATATGGTTTTAATGTTGTTGTAAGTCACTGCGAGACTTTACAAAAAATCAGTTGTAAAAACTGGAGATCTCCAGGCACCTCCCCCAAGGACTTTTGAATGGCACATCCACACTACCGATTCAACCACCCGCCTAAGTCTGCTCTTTAGGGTTCTCAAACAAGGAACTACAATTCTGCGAACAGGGCTGAGGAAAGAGGACAGCTCTTGAAGAAATCCTACCCCCATCTCCCAAGCTACAGTTCCCAGAGCTCTTTGCACAGATGCCATGAAAGTTAAACCAGTTTGAAGCCAGTTACCATAGGTAGCAGCAAGGCTTTTTTTGTAGAAAAAGCCCAGCAGGAACTCATTAGCATAATAGGCCACACCCAGCAGCAGAAATGTATTTGCATATTAGGCCACACCCATGACAGCACAGCTCATGGGCATATTAGGCCACACCCCCATGCATTCCCTTGGCTTGCCCGGGTGCCCTGTGTCTGCGGGGAACCCGGACAAGTCTCCCCCCTTGAAGGGAAGGGAAGGCAGTTTAAACGTCCAGGGCCCCCTGGCCCGCCCGCCTCGAAGTCACCGGGGGGTCACTTTCCAGGCCTTCCCTCTGTAGCCACGCACACAGAGGTTTTAGCTGTAGTGGGCGTGGCCAACTCTGAAGCCAGACGGAACTCCGTTCCTGTGCGTTCCTGCCTCAAAATAGCCCTGGGTAGCAGATGTATGGAGTGGGAAGAATCCATCAATAAGGATAAACATACCCACACTGAAGTAGATTAGTCTAGTAGATTAGTCTAGTAGATTAGTCTAGTAGATTAGTCTAGTAGATTAGTCTAGTAGATTAGTCTAGTAGATTAGTCTAGTAGATTAGTCTAGTAGATTAGTCTAGTAGATTAGTCTAAACCGCCCAGAGACCCTTCGGGGTCAGGGCCGGTATATAAATCGATAATAATAATAATAATAATAATAATTCCCCCCCCCCCCCGCAAGGCAGTTGGAATTTTCAGTTGCATAACATACCTCATAGGGGAGAGGAGAATGGGTAACAATGGTTACCACTCTCCAGGTGAGGGCTACAGATAACTCAAACATACAAATGCTCTTCAGGTAGCAGAGATCAGTCCCTCTGGAGAAAACAGTGGACTCTGTCATTAAACCCTGCTGAGGTCGCCACAGGAAACTGACACTGTTTGCCCAAAGCCAGAGCACTCTCCCAGAGCCTCTTTCTAGATCCCATTGTATTTATTTCCGCAACTGGCATTATTT
>NW_015171558.1:349809-374956 GCF_001447785.1 Gekko japonicus | reverse complement strand
CCCTCAGCTGCGGCGCATCGCTCCCCAGCACGATCAGATGCCGGGGAGCAAGAGTCCGATGGGAGGGGGAGGCTGCCGAACTGCGCATGCTCGAGCATGCGCAGTACGGCTGGGGGCCAAGATGCGGTGGCGCAAGGACGCGCTGGCCGATCCCACGGCCCACCTTGAGCCGCTTCAAGGGATACAACCACCTAGGTAGGTGGTGTTTTTTTGCTGCGCGGTATCAGCGTTTGGAACAGGGACAGGCAGGCAACGATTCCCAGATGTTGCCGTGGGATCGCGCCCGTTTGCTCCGCCCCCGTTCCGTCCCCCACCCAGCCCAAAACACCTCATATGAACAGGGCCCATATTCAGCAAAAAAAATAAAAATACCCAAGTCCTTGCTAGAGTGGTCGACAAAGGCTCCTGGAGAGGAGTGCCAGCATTAAAAATGTTCCGCAGGTTCGGAGAGGATCAACAAGTAGATGCATCTTTAATATTTCATTCATAGTTTCCTGCCGTCCTTCCCCCCCAAAAAAACGTTCTTCCTTGAACAGAACAGAACTCTGGCATCCGTGAATCTGATCACCTCTAGCAACCGCACCCAAGCCGCTCTCCTTTTCTGTACCTTAAACTGTTTCCATGGTGCCAGAAGCTGCGAAAGGGCCATCTTCAGGTAATTCTCTGCACCATTCGGGCTAACGGAGAGTGGAGATCGTTCAGAAAACGGAATAGGCCAGGCAGCGAGGGAGGCCAGGTGTCCGTCCCCCCCAGCCACCAGCAGGGGGTGGAGGCCGTCGGGTTGCCAGATCCAGGTCGGGAAACTCCTGGAGATTTGGGAACTGAGCCTGAGGAGGACAGGGACCTCAGTGGGGTGTGATCCCACAGAGTCTACCCTTCAAAGCAGCCATGTTCTTCCAAGGGGAACTGATCTCTGTAGTCTGAAGATGAGCTGTAATTCTGGGGGATCCCCAGACCCCACTGGAGGCTGGCATCCCTACTGGAGCCTGGCCTGGAATTAGGTGGGATTTGAGGTCTGGCTAGGGTTGCCATCGGGTTGCAGTGGGCGATGGGGGTCACAGGGTTGCCCGTTCCAGGTTGGGGAACTCCTGGAGATCTGGGGAATGGAGCCTGGGGAGAGCAGGGACCTCAGTGGGGTACGGTGCCATGGAGCCCACCCTCCAAAGCATCCCTTTTGAAAAGTACGCAGACGGTGAGTGATTTCAGCAAAGCGTACTTTGTTCAGTCAGGAACAAGACAGCTTTGGCCGGCTCGCAGGCCGGCTTATATTCCCCCAGAAACCGCCACCCAAAACACAAACCCCCACTTCCCAATAGGTTATTTACAGTGGCCGAGAGTCCCATTGGCTTCTCGGCCGGGAACCTAGCCCCCTGATAGGAGCGGGCTAGGATCCGCATAGTGCATTGTCTCTTGGAGCGAAGCTCTACGGTTGTCCCTGGACATGTCTGGACTTGTCGGGACTTGTCAGGACTTGATACACTACACCTTTTCTCCAGGGGAACAGATCTCGGTGGCCTGGAGCTGTCGTTCCGGGTGATCCCCAGGTCACACCTGGAGGCTGGCAACCTTATGAGAGTGAGACAGCATGGGATATGCTTGACTAATTTTTGGCCATCTCTGATAAATAAGCCTTGATCTTTCTCTCTTTTAATCAGGAGAAAGCTCTAATAACCAAATTAATCGGAGAGAGGTTGGGCAGATACCAGCAGGGGAAATGCAACCGTTTCTCGAAGTACTTCTTCTCCCGTGAAGTTAATTATTAAGATTTTGGAGCAGCTGGTATGTGGCTCCTATGAAGATTCAACACAAATGTGTAAAGAGATGAGGGCAGGGGTGGCTTCAAGAAAAAGGGAAAGCAAGGCTCTTTTCGGCATGCGGGGTGGTCTTGGAAATGTTTCCAAGAGTTTTGGCTGAAAGGAGCAGAGCAGATTGGAGAAGATCATGGGCCGTGGTCCTTCCCCTTCAGGGACACATTAGTCTTGTTGAAAGGATACTGCGGACACTTTATACTTGAAAATATGTTTTGATTTGTTAATTTAGAAGTGGTAAAATGATGTGCAGGAAGAGAGAGAGAAGAAGAGATTGGATTTATATCCCACTCTTCACTACCCGAAGGAGTCTCTGAACGGCTTACAATCTCCTTTCCCTTCCCCTCCCCACAACAGACACCCTGTGAGGTAGGTGCGGCTGAGAGAGAGAGAACTCTTCTTGAGAGAACAGTGCTGAGAGAACTTGTGACTGACCCAAGGTCCCACCAGCAGCTGCATGTGGAGGCGTGGGGAATCAAACCCAGTTCTCCCAGATCAGAGTCCACACTCCTAACCAGGACACCAAACTATGCAAGGCCAGCCTTGGAATGAAGTTCAGGTGAACAGGTGCTATTCAAATGCAAGATTATTATTATTCCATTTTTATCCCACCCTTCCTCCAAGAGGTACACAGTTGTCCCTTCCCCATTTTACCTTCACAACAGCCCTGTGAGGTCAGTCAGGTTGTGAAAAATCAACCATCCCAGGGTCATCCAGCTTCATGGCTGAGTGGGGATTTAAGAACATAAGAGAAGCCAATGTTGGATCAGGCCAATGGCCCATCCAGTCCAACACTCTGTGTCACACAGTGGCCAAAAATACCAGGTGCCATCAGGAGGTTCACCAGTGGGGCCAGGACACTAGAAGCCCTCCCACTGTCCCTCCCCCCTGCAAGCACCAAGAATACAGAGCATCACCTGCCCCAGAGTCCCTATCCATACCTTGTGGCTAATAGCCGCTGATGGACCTCTGCTCCATATGCTTATCTAATTCCCTCTTGAAGCCGCCCATGCTTGTAGCTGCCATCACCTCCTGTGGCAGTGAATTCCAAGTGTTAATCACTCTTTGGGTGAAGAAGTACTTCCTTTTATCCGTTCTAACCCGACTGCTCAGCAATTTCATGGAGTGCCCACGAGTTCTTGTATTGTGAGAAAGGGAGAAAAGGGCTTCTTTCTCTACCCGCTCTATCCCATGCGTAATCTTATCAACTTCGATCATGTCACCCCTCAGCCATCATTTCTCCAAGCGAAAGAGCCCCAAGCGCCTTAACCCTTCTTCATGAAGAAAGTGTTCCAACCTTTTTATCATTCTAGTTGCTCTTTTCTGCACTTTCCCCTATAATATCCTTTTTGAGGTGTGGTGACCAGAACTGTACCCAGTAATTTGAACCTGGTCTGAGGCCAACGCACTAACCGCTACACCACACTACTGCCCCACCTCCTCCTCCTCCATTTCGCCCTCACAACAGCCAGCTCAGGTAAACAGGATGATGTTTGTCAAGCGCTATTTAAATACAAAAGTTATTATTACATTTTTACTCCTCCCTCCTTCCAAGGATCTCAGGATAGTGTACCCCTCTCAAGCTGGTGCACTCTAATCCTACCCTTCGTCCAAGAGATGCACAGTTCTCCCTTCCCCTAATAATTAATAATCATCGTACGGCCGTGTGTGTAGTATAGCCAGGAGATCCTAAGATTGTTTGGCAGCCAGAAGTTGTAGCTCTTTAGCATTACGCACCACTAGTTGGTGAGTTAGACTTGTTTTTAAGGCAAGAGATGTTTCAGAAGTGGTTTTGCTATTGCCCGCCTCTCCGTCACACCCTTGGTATTCCTCAGAGGTCGCCCATCCAAATAATAGCCAGGGCCAACCCTGCTTAGCTTTTGAGATCTGACAATATAGGGTAGGCTGGGCTGTCCAGGTCAAGGCAAGAGACGAACAGAGGCAGTTTGCCATTGCCTGCCTCTTTATAGTAACTTTGGTTTTCAAGGCAGGAGACATTCAGAGGTGGTTTGCAGTTGCCTGCCTCTGCATCATGGCCCTGGTATTCCTTGGAGGTCGCCCTTCCCAATCCTAGCCCCAGACGACCCTGCTTAGCTTCCAAGACTTGACGAGATTGGCCTAGCCTGGGCTATCCAGCTCTCCCCTCCCTATTTGACCCTTACAACAAGCCTGTGAAGAAGCTCAGACCAAGAGAGAAAGGTCGGTCAGGCCCAGAGAGGATGACTGGCCCCAGGTCACCCACTGAGTAGCATCGCAAGCAGAGATTTGAACCTGGGGCCTCCCTGTGCATTGTCCAGCAATCTAACTACTACAGCACACGCCCTCTCTCACAACGGTAAGCCTTTCTGTAGGGTGGGGTTGTCGTGATGATGAGGATGGCACATCGAACATTGATGGTATAATGCTCCCAAGCGTTCAAAGTATTTCGCGTCATCGTATGATCCTCGTGACAGCCCTGTATGGTAGATCAATCCTGGTAAAGCTGCCTCCTGAGTTCCTACAAGGGAAGAAATTAAAAAGCACGGGACTTCCTGATTGGTAGCTGAGTCTCCAGGGCCTGCTATGTTTGTAAGCCTTATTCCCCTCCCCCCCCGCCCCCGAAGCGATCAATAACTTTTTAAGGTAACAAAAAGAAAAGTAAACTTCCCCAAGAGTCCTGCAGACGGCTCGTTATTTTTCTCGTGATATCTGTCCGAGAGGAGGGAGCGGCTGCAACCACTCCACAGGGAGCGTTGGGAGTTGGGGATGCGGTTGCCCGGGCAACATGACAGACAGCGCTTTTCAACGCTGCTCCTTTGCTTGAGCAGTCGATACCCAGGCTGATGCACCCGGAGAGCGGCTAAAGGGGAGGCTTCTGCTCTTTGGACATGAGTGCCCGGTCTTCACCTTTGTGTTCTTGCTTTTTCTGAAGGAGCGTGAAGTTGGTGCCAACTTTTTTTCTGGCAGGGCTATCCGCCCGTCCGCCCGCTCGTCCGTCTGTCCTGACTCTACCACCAATCAAAGAAGCTCGGCTGGTGGGCATGTGAGAGAGGGCCTTTTCAGTGGCAGCCCCACGACTGGGGAACAACCTCCCCTAGGGAGGTGCCCCTGGCCCCCTCACTCTTGATCTTTTAGAGGCAGCTGAAGACTGTTTTATTTAGGGACTGCATTTGGTTAAAGCAGTCCTAAGCTGTGATTTTAAATTTCAAAGAAGAGGAGGAGGAGGAGGAGGAGGAGGTGGAGGAGGAGATTGGATGTATATCCTGCCCTTCATTCGGAGTCTCAAAGTGTCTTACAATCTTCTTCCCTTCCTCTCCCCACAGCACAGACTCCCTGTGAGGTAGGGGTGGAGAGAGCTCTGAGAGAACTGCTCCTGAGAGAACAGCTCTGAGAGGACTTGTGACTGACCCAAGGTCACACTAGATTAGAGTCCGCCGCTGTTAACCATGAATGGTATTCTGTTTAATGGATTTTATTTGCATCGTAAGCCACTTTTTGTTCCAGCGGAAGAAAGGCAGCTAACAAAATGAATAAATAAAAATGTTAAAACCTCTGTCCTTCCCTTCCTGAGAAGCTTAGGCGGGCAAGCACGGTTCTCTCTCCCTCATTTACCTCGCAGTCCTAACGAGAGTTACTCCAGTCTAAGCCCACTGAAATGAATGGTCTTAGACTGAAGCAACTCTCTTTAGGATTGCAATTCATCCTCACAACAACCCTGTGAGGTAGATTAGGTTGAGAGCGGGGTGGACCCAGCCATCCTCCAAAGAGTTTTCCTTCAGCCTAAAGATCTTTCCTCCACGTTAGCTCTTCTTCCAAGCTGGAGGCAGCCTTCAGTGGTTGGTCAATGGAGAGGTAGAAAATGTATAGGATCCACCTTGGTGTGCTTGGTCCAAGATCGGACCTACTAACAACATTGGACCTAACAGCACCAGCTGTACTCTCTCAGGTGCATTCATTTGTTCATTCACTACAGATGCTAATTTTCAACCCCCCAAGCATTTCCCTTCTGCTCTAAGTAGGGTTGCCAGCTCCAGGTTGGACACTCCTGGAGATATGGGGATGGAGGTTGGGGAGGGCAGGGACCTCAGTGGGGTACAAGGCCATGGAGTCCACCCTCCAAAGCATCCATTTTCTCCTGGGGAACTGATCCCCGTAGTCTGGAGATGAACTGTAATTCCGGGGGATCCCCAGACCCCACCTGGAGACTGGCATTCCCACCTCTAACGAAGCTAATGACTACGTGCGTTGTACATCTGCATCTTGATTTCCTTCTCTGCAGCACCCACCTTCGGACTGGGATATAAGGGCTCCGGGATCTCCATTCCGGCTTGTATCTGATGAAGGGAGTTTTGACTCTTGAAAGCTCATATGCCCCCAAATCTCGTTGCCTCTGAGGCTTTACTGGACCCGAATCTAGAAGAAGGGTTAGAGCGATTAATGAAACAGCCAGTATGAGGAGAGTTCCAGAGATAGCTACGATTTACCTCTTTGACATCTAGGGGATGGTGGTTTCCCCAACATTGATAAAGTAAACACCTTTGAGGTGCTTCACATTATGGATGCCAACCTCCAGGTGGGACCTGGGGATCTCCTGGAACTACTGCTCATCCCCAGACTACAGATATCAGTTCCCTTGGAGAAAACGGCTCCTTTGGAGGGTGAACTCCAGGGCATTAAACACCTCTGAGGTCCTGGTTCTCCCTAGGCTCCACCCCCAAATCTCCAGGGATTTCCTAGCCTGGAGCTGGCAACCCGAACCCCAGTCTTGTGCAGTGGTTAGGAGTGCGGACTCTAAATCTGGGAGAACCGGGTTTGATTCCCCACTCCTTCACATGCAGCTGCCGGTGTGACCTTGGGTCAGTCACAAGTTCTCTCAGAGCTGTTCTCTCAAGGGCAGTCCTCGAGAGAGCGCTCTCAGCCACACCTACCTCACAGGGTGTCTGTTGTGGGGAGGAAAGGAGATTGTAAGCTGCTCTAAGACTTCTTCAGGTAGTGAAGGGCGTGGTATAAATCCAACTCTCCTCCTCCTCCTCCTCCTCCTATCTCCTGCAATCTTACCAGTGTCAGCCTAAATTCCACTTATGGCACAAAACACACACAAAAGGGAAATGATGAGTCTTGAGCTGCTAATTCGGTCCTGACACCCTTTGCTTTGGGGCAGGAAGTGGAACTCAGCAAAGGATGCTGAGTGGGTAAGAGCAGGACGGGGAGAAGGACACGGAGGACGGCGGAACGGCTAGACAGGTGATTCTTGGTCTCCTGAGGCCCTCGAAGCCAACGATGCCGTCGGAGGAGGAAGCCCAACCGTGCCTATTCTGTAAGACCTCACATCCATTATTTTTTAATTTCCTTCCAATTAAGCTTTATTAAACTTTAACTTGTTAAATATTTCATCCTCTATTGCAGTAATAAACCGCTGCTGACTCTTGTAATATTTGCCCGTGTTTAATAACCTGCTTAACGGTCTCTGATGGTTGGCCAAAAATATATCCCCAGCTTCTTTCTTAAGCCCTGAATGGCTGAGTTCACTTCTCTTTGGGGCCCGCTTTCGGGCTCCCCTCAGAATCATAGAGTTGGAAGGGACCTCCAGGGTCATCTAGTCCAACCCTCTGCACAATGCAGGAAATTTACAAATACCTCCCCCGCACATATCCCCAGTGACCCCTGCTCCATGCCCAGAAGATGGCAAAAGAACCCCTCCAGGATCCCCGGCCAAACTGGCCTGGAGAAAAATTGCTGCCTGACCCCAAATGGTGATCTCCGCATTTCCCTGGGCATGTAAGAAAGGGCCACAAGAACCAAGCACTGATTGCAACCTTTCCTGCCCTCCCTCTCGTGATCTGCCCAAGTTCACAGAATCAGCATTGCTGTCAGTTGGCCATCTAGCCTCTGTTGGAAAACCTCCAAAGAAGGAGAGCCCACCACCTCCCGAGGAAGCCTGTTCCACTGAGGAACTGCTCTGTCAGGAAGTTCTTCCTAATGTTTAGCCGGAAACTCTTCTGATTTAATTTCAACCCGGTGGTTCTGGTCCGACCTTCTTGGGCAACAGAAAACTCCGCGCCATTCTCTATATGACAGCCTTTCAAGTACTCGAAGATGGTTATCATGTCACCTCTCAGTCGTCTCCTCTCCAGGCTAAACAGACCCAGCTCCTTCAACATTTCCTCATAGGACTTTGTCCACAGACCCCTCAGCGTCGTCATTGCCCTCCTCTGGACATGTTCCAGCTTGTCTATTCAAGATTCTGTTTCCGATCCAGCTCAGAGACTCGGAGGACTGAAAGGAGCTTGACTGATCCTCCAATTTAACCTGCTAGAGGAAGAATGTCATAAAAATGGAACAAAATGGCCACAAAGCGGGTGGGAATAGACCAAGGATCTGTGAGGCCACAACTGGGTACAAATCTGCTCCACCAGAAAGGCTTACAGTTATGAGAATGGCTTGACTATGATGAGGGTGCTGGGTTCAGATCTAGGGTTGCCAACCTCCAGGTAGCACCTGGGGTTCTCCCACTATTATAACTGATCTCCAGACAACATAGATCATCAGTTCCTCTCAAGGAAATGGCTGCTTTGGGGGTATTATATCCTGCTGAGGTCCCTCCCCTTCCGAAACCCCGCCCTCTCTGGGCTGAACTCCCCAAATCTCCAGGTATTTCCCAACCCAGAGCTGGCAAACAAATTCATATCCAGGGCTCTTTTTGTAGAAAAAGCCCAGCAGGAACTCATTAGCATAATAGGCCACACCCAACAGCAGAAACTCATTAGCATATTGGGCCACACCCCTGACAGCACAGCTCATTAGCACATTAGGCCGCACCCCCATGTTACCAGAAGTGTGGTCATCCAGCCACACCCACCTTTTGCTTCTTATTCTGTTGACCTTGTTTGTGGTCAAAACCCAGGGCCTTTTTTGTAGCAGGAACTCCTTTGCATGTTAGGCCACACACCCCTAATGTAGCCAATCCTAATGAGTTTCTGCTGTTGGGTGTGGCCTATTATGCTAATGAGTTCCTGCTGGGCGTAGCCAAGTCGGGAGCCAGCCGGAACTCCGTTCCTGTGCGTTCCTGCCCCAAAATAGCCCTGCATATCCCTATTCAGGCCAGGAAGCTCACTGGGTGACTTTGGGATGTTCATTCTCTGTCTATCCTGCCTCACAGGGTT
Source organism: Gekko japonicus (assembly GCF_001447785.1). Classification (NCBI taxonomy): domain Eukaryota; kingdom Metazoa; phylum Chordata; class Lepidosauria; order Squamata; family Gekkonidae; genus Gekko; species Gekko japonicus. The sequence goes on along the minus strand of NW_015171558.1, from coordinate 366,006 downwards.
GTTGTGAGAATTAGATGGGGGGACATGACTCCTAACTGCCGCCTTGAGCTCTTTGGAGGACGGATGGGATGAAAATGTAATAGATCAATACTTGACAGCACACAAAACTAGGGTTGTCAGCCCCCAGGTCCCAGCAGGGGTTCCCCCGCTTTTGGGGGCTCTGATCCACTGCCGGTCAGCTGGCCACCTGGGGAAACCTCACCCCCAAACAGGGATGTCGTCGTGTGACAGTGATGTCATCACGTCACCAACGTTGGGGGTGATGCGCTACTTTTTGGGCAAACTTGCAAGTCAGGGCCTGGCAACCCTACACAAAACCCAGACAGAACATACCAAGAGCAGAGTTTTGACAGAGTAGCCTATGGGGAGAGCGTCCTGTGGCCATGGTGCCGCCACCGAGAAGGCCCTGGTTGCCACCAGCCTTACTTCATGAAGGTGACTTCTACCCAGTCGGTCCATCAGCCCACCTAGGTCACACTGCCTTGTTGTGTAACCCCCAGCTAGGAATGGAATGAGCCGGGAAGGGGTGGAGCCTCTAGAAGCAGAAGGGTGCAGAGACTGTGCAGAAAGCAAAGGAAGGAAGCCAGACCGCCCTGCTGGGGAGCTTGAACCTCAGTCATAGGCTCTTACAGAGGTCCTTTCGGGGGGGATTGCGGGGGATCGCAGTTCCCCCGGGTGAGGTACGGGGGCGGGGCACATGACGAAGCCCCGCCCCCTGCTTCCAGCCACCCCGCTTCCAGCCCTCATTCAGCCAGGAGGAGGCAGGAGAAGAGGGAGGGTAAGTTGCTTCCTCCCCGCCTCTCCCCACCCCTGCCTGCCTGGGGCCAGGGAGGGCCTTGGCGGGGCTTCCTCGTACTCTCGCCGGCCTTGCAGGTCCACCACCGGGCCCCTCATGGGGCTCGGCAGTGGAGCTGCAAGGCCGGTGGCGGCGGCCGGGACCGTTGGGGGCGGGGTGTGTGGCCTTATGACACACTTCCAGTGATGTCAGGGGGTGTGGCCTTATGACACACTTCCGGTGATGTCAGGGTGTTTGGCATATGCTAATGAGTTATGCTAATGAGTTCCCCTAGCTCGTTTTCTACGAAACGACCCCTGGGCTCTTAACACCTTGTTTAAGGTAACTATGATTTCTGTATTGGAACTGGTAAGGGAGGGAGACTTTTGTTCTAAATTGTAAATTTCAGAATGGTTGTTTCAGGGCTGTGTTATCCAATGGGAGTTCATTTGGGACCCCCATCTTGGAAGCTGGTGCACAGAGTGTTCAGCTGGAGACCTCCTGGGTCACCAACAAGAGGAAAGAGGTGGACTTTGGGCGTAAGAAGCTGTGGCAGAGGGGAAGGTTACGTGAGATGATGTTAAGTGAAAAGTAAAAACGTTTTATATCCTTTAAATTATTGCAAGATCCATTCCAGGTTCTGCCCCACAGAACTCATGAGCTGATGTTACAGTTGCAGCTCTTGAGGCAGAGAAAAGTCTTTTCCTGAATATTTGCTTCCTGGGGAGGAAGGGAGGGGCTGTGGCTCAGTGGCAGAGCCTCAGCTTTGCATGCAGAAGGTCCCAGGTTCAATCCCCGGCATCTCCAGTTAAAAGATCAGGTAGTAGGCGATGGGAAAGACCTCTCTGCCTGAGACCCTGGAGAGCTGCTTGTAGTGTGAGTAGACAACATGGGCCTTGATGAACCAGTGGTCTGGTTCAGTATATAAGGCAACTTTATGGGAGGATCTTTTCTGACTGGAGAGTTGAAACTGGGACAGGCAGCATGCGAAGGCTGGATTTCTAGCACGGAGCAAGGTGTGCACAGAATACTGGGAGAGCCAGCTTGGTGTGATGGTTAGCAGCGGCGGACTCTTATCTGAAGAACCAGGTGTGATTCCCCACTCCTCCACATGCAGGGTGACCTTGGGCCAGTCACAAGTTCTCTCAGAGCTGTTCTCTCAAGAGCAGTTCTCTCAGAGCTCTCACAGGGTGTCTGTTGTGGGGAGAGGAAGGGAAGGAGATTGTAAGCCGCTCTGAGACTCCAAGTAAAGAGCGGGGTATAAATCCAACTCTTCTTCTTCTTCTTCTTCTTCTGCCAGATCAAGTTCAAACCCAAAGCTCTGCCACTGGGAGGTCTACCCAAGAGCTTCAACCCTGAGGAAGGATCTACCCAAGATTGCAAGCGCCACCACTGGGCAACCATGGTGACGGGTTGCCACCCCATCTGCAAGTCCCTTTGTGGTTAAGTGCCCCCACCCCTGCATTTCCATGAGCTAAAGACTGAAACTTCAGCAGCTGCTGAGGGCACCAGCCGAGAGTAGCAACTGAACTTTGTCTCCTCGGTCCTTGCCATTCCTCACTTTTAATGGGCTCAACGTTCTGTGCAGGAACATTAAATTCCAAGCAAGCCAGGCATGGAGATTCATGGACACGCACATGGACGGAATGTCTGAGAAATGAGCATGGACCTTGCCCTCCAAAAAGAAAAAGAAAAAAAGGGGGGGGTCCGCTATAGACACTGCTACAGAGGATGTATTAGTGGCAACCAAGATCGAGAGAATTCATGCCCCATAACTATGTACGGGTGTGAAAGTTGGACACTGAAAAGTGACATAAACAAAGTTGATTCCTTTGGAACGTGGTGTTGGAGGAGAGTTTTGCAGATGCCGTGGACTGCCCAACAGACAAATCAGTGGGTTCTAGATCAAATCAAACCAGAACTCTCCCTAGAAGCTGAAATGACCCCCAACTGAGGCTACCATACTTCGGTCACATTGTGAGAAGATGAGACTCACTGGAAAAGACAATAATGCTAGGGAAAGTGGAAGGCAGCCTGCTGCTGGAAAGAGGAAGACCCAACGGGAGATAGAATCATAGAATCATAGAATGTTAGAGTTGGAAGGGACCTTGCAGGTCATCTAGTCCAAACCCCTGCACTCTGCAGGAGCATAGCCGAAAGATAGCCCTACACAGGGCTATTTTTGGGCAGGAACGCACAGGAACGGAGTTCCGGCTGGCTTCCAAATTGGCCACGCCCAGCAGGAACTCATTAGCATAATAGGCCACACCCAACAGCAGAAACTCATTAGGATTGGCTACATTAGGGGTGTGTGGCCTAACATGCAAAGGAGTTCCTGCTACAAAAAAGCCCTGGGTAAACAGAATAAGAAGCAAAAGGTGGGTGTGGCTGGATGAGCACACTTCTGGTAACATGGGGGTGTGGCCTAATATGCAAATGAGTTGTGCTGTCAGGGGTGTGGTCTAATATGCTAATGGGTTTCTGCTGTTGGGTGTGGCCTATTATGCTAATGAGTTCCTGCTGGGCTTTTTCTACAAAAAAAGCCCTGGCCCTACATACCTACAACATACCCGAAAGATGGTCGTCCAGCCTCCGCTTGAAAACGTCCAGCGAAGGAGCCTCCACCACCTCCCGAGGCAGACTGTTCCACTGCTCAACCACTCTTACACTTGGGACGTTTCTCTGACTCCATCAAGGAAGCCACGGCCCTCCATTTACAAGACCTGAGCAGGGCTCTTAATGACAGGATGTTTTGGAGGTAATTGATTCATAGGGTCACCATAAGTCCGAAGCAACTTGACGGTGCTGAATATACATGCAGAACTCCTACCATGGGGGAGCCTATTGGACATTTGGGGGGGAGGGTGATAAAAGTGTGGTAGAATGGTTTGAGTCTCCTATTCAGAGCAGGGAGGAGGAGGAGGAGGAGGAGGAGGAAGAGGAAGAGGAAGAGGAAGAGGAAGAAGAAGAAGAAGAAGAAGAGTTGGATTCATACCCCACCCTTCACTCAGAATCTCAGAGCGGCTTACAATCTCCTTCCCTTCCTCTCCCCACAACAGACGCCCTGTGAGGTAGGTGGGGCTGAGAGAGCTTTGACAGAAACTGCTCTTGAGAGAACAGCTCTGAGAGAACTGGCTGACCCAAGGTCAACAGCTGGCTGCATGTGGAGGAGTGGGGAATCAAACCTGGTTCTCCAGATTAGAGTCTGCCGCTCTTAACCATTACACCAAAGCGGAGAGCCAAGTTCAAATCCCCAGTCAGCCATAAAGCCCTTTGGGTGATCCAGGGCCAGTCACTTTCTCTCCGCTTGGCCTACCCTTCAAGGGTGTTGTGAAAGGAAATGGAGGAAGCAGAGAACCATGTACACGCCCCCCCCCCCTGAGATCTTGTGAAGAAGAACAGGATTTTAAAAATGCGTGCGAGAGAGAGAAGTGACAGCAGCTGCTCTGGAGCTGCCAGTTAGCCAAGCCACTAATGAGTTTTACTCATTCCGGCTGGATGAAAAAATCTGCTGATGCCCTGCCCTGCCGAGTAGGCTGGCTTCTGCACTCAGGTGCCTTGGCAGGCTCTGACTTGGGGCTCGCATGAGATGTTTTGCAGCTGTCTAAGAGAAATGTCTGTTCAGACAAGCCCCGAATCCCCTGTGGGTCTTATCTCTGTGAAGCCCACAATGTCTGTTCCTGAAAAGTGAAATTCTGCCTGTGGTTTCCTCTTAGAGCTGAGAGAGGAGGTATGTTCCGAGGGGTTGCTGGCTCTGTGTTGGGAAATACCTGGAGGGGGGGGTTTGGGGGGAGGGTGTGAAACCTAGGGGGGGCTGGGTTTGAAGAAGGGAGGGACCACAGCAGGGTATAATGCCGTACAGTCCACCCTCCAAAGCAGCCGTTTCCTCCCAGGGAATTGATCTTTGTTGCCGGGAGATCAATTATTGAAAAGTACGCAGACGGCGAGTGATTTCAGCAAAGTGTACTTTATTCAGTCAGGAACAAGACAGCTTTGGCCGGCTCGCAGGCCGGCTTATATTCCCCAAGAAACCGCCACCCAAAACACCCCCCCACTTCCCAATAGGTTATTTACAGTGGCCGAGAGTCCCATTGGCTTCTCGGCCAGGAACGTAACCCCTGATTGGAGCGGGCTAGGATCCGCATAGTCCATTGTCTCTTGGAGCGAAGCTCTACGGTTGTCCCTGGACATGTCTGGACTTGATACACTACAATTATTAATAGAGCAGTTACAAGCCAGAAGAAAGCCTTGAATAGGTATTTTGGAAGACTATGCCTGAGTTTTGGATTCAGTGCTATCCTGTTTTGAGACAGTGGTTCCTACTTGGAAAAGCCTTGCCAGGCGAAACGTGGGACAACATTGCTAGCGTGCCCGTAGGAGGACTTCATCGGGACCGCCATCTTTGGATACCAGGGTTGTGGCTCGGTTGTCTAGTTTGAACGTGGAACGTGGCTTCTGTTTCTGTTTCTCCCTCTGTGAGCCTCGAAGGGCTTTACGATCTGCCAGCCAACATCTTCCGGTGGGCCCCAGCCCCAAGGACGTCCATCTTGCCTAGACCAGGGGCAGGGCCTTCTCAGCCGTGGCCCCTACCCGGTGGAATGAACTCTCGTATGAGATCAGGGCCCTGCAGGACCTTTTACAGTTCCGTGGGGCCTGCAGGCTCTTCCGCCAGGCTTTTAACTAGGGCGACAGACGTTCCTCCCTCTCTACTGGGCCTCCCCTCACTGGGTCAGAACTGTATTACCATCTAAGAACCAAATCTTGAAAGAGATGATGACACCTGTAAGGCTTTAACTATAACTTGCACCAGATGAATGTTGTTGTATTTTGTTGGCATTTTAACTGTTTTAATTTTTGTATACTGTGCGTTGTTTACTATACCTGACAGAACCTGCCCTGAGCCTGCTACGCGGGGAGGTCGGGATATAAATCTAATAAAATATATAAAAATAAAATAAATAAATAGATTGAAGACACCCGAGCACCTTCAACAGAGTGACTTATGAGCCTGTGATGGAGTGTGGGAAGGTCTGGGTTTTTTGCCCTACGGTTTAGAATTTGAATTTTTGATCTTGTTGCCGTATGAATAGCTTTGGGATTTGTATTTATAATTTGTCTATATGTTATAAAACTTAAGGGGCCGCTGGGGCTCAGAGGTTAAGATACTGAGCTGCAGACCGGAAAGTCGGTTGCTCGGCAGTTCGAGACCCGAGTGCCGCGTGACAGAGTGAGCTCCTGTCTCTGGCCCCAGCTCGTGCCAACCTAGCAGTTCGGAAGAAATTGCAAGTAGATAAACAGCTACCGCTTCGGTAGGAAGGTAACAGCGTTCCATGCACCCTTGTTTAGTCATGCCAGCCACATGGCCATGGAAATGTCTTCGGACAGCGCTGGCTCTTTGGCTTGGAAACGGAGATGAGCACCGCCCCCTAGAGTCGGATTCTACTGTCTTTTGAGCAAGGGAAACTTTTACCTATAAAACTTATTTTCATGGAATAGTTTGAGTAGTTTATCTTTGTTTAAGTAAAACACATTTTTTTTACACACAGTTATTTTGCTAGTTACATTTTCACTGTGTCTCTGTTTTGTATTACCAACTGGAAGGTGTGGCAGACCACCCAAATCACCAGGAATCTCCCAGCCCAGAGATGGCAACCTGATGCCCTGGGTGTGCTCTTTATGACAGGGCTGGGCTTACAAGCATCATCCCGATAAACCTGAGCCACTCGAGAGCCGAGGTCCATTAAAAATCTAGCTCCTCTTGCAAACGCTCAGCACGATCTCAATAGCCCATCTTTGCAAAAAAGCACAGATGCGCCTAAAACGGAGACTGGAGGGGAGGGACCTCTTCCAAAAGGTTCCCCGGCGTCTCGTATATCAGTTATGCCAAACGGCCCCGGCCTGACATAGTGTCAATCCCGTCCTCGCATGCGTTGGAGAAATCTCTCAGCAGAGCCCTTTGGCTGGCTCAGAACTCCGCTATTGAATTATTGACAGCCGGGATTCATTTAATGAGCTAACCAGCTTTGCTAGAGGCGAGTGCCGGTTCTGCTTCCCTTCCTGCCCATCAGGGCACGTCACACAGAGCTGGTTCCCAGAGGTGTGCGTGTGCAAGCTGAATCTGTACCCGAAGCGAACCACGGCCAAAGATGCTGGCAGCCTGCTGGGTGCATTGCAGAATGCCAGGCCCGGCGATATGTTTCTGCTACTCCCAGAAGGAAGTTCAAGGAAAGGTCTGGCGCATTCCATCATCTAGCAGGGGTAACTCCTTGCCGTCTTCGGAAGATGGATTTGCAGCATTCATCAGTGTAAAAGCAAGGATGAAGTGTCCAGTTGTTAGGACTGCAAGCTCTGGGTTGGGAAATACCTGGAGACTTTGGGGGTGGAGCCAGGAGAGGGCAGGGTTTGGGGGAGGGGAGGGGCCTCAGCAGGGTACATTCCCTTGAGCCCACCCTCCAAAGCAGCCATTTTCTCCAGGGGGACTGATCTTGGGAGACCTCTGTTGGGATATTTGGTTAATATAGCAGAGTTTGCCCAGTCATAGACTGTGGTCACACACACTAAATAATCCACTTTCAATGCACTTTCCAAATGGATTTTACAAATTGGGCACTTTCACACATGGTAAATAATGCAGTTTCAGTCTACTTCAGTGATTGTTTACAAGTGCATTTTGCCATTTCACACAGTAGGATCCAGTTGCAAAGTGCTGAAATGTATCCAGTCCCGACCACGTGGCAGACTAGGGCTCCACACGGTCAGGCGAAACCTTCGAGCTTCGATCAGGAAAACAATGGACTATGCAGATCCTAGCCCGCATCAATCAGAGGGCTAGGCTCCCAGCCGAGAGCCTGTGGAACTCTTGGCCACTGTAAATAGCCTATTGCAGTGTGGGGGTGTGTTTAGGGTGGTGGTTTCACTGGGAATATAAGCCGGCCTGCGAGCCGGCTAAAGTTGTCTTGTTCTGCACGAATAAAAGTATGAGAGCTGTAATCACTCGTCAGTCTCAGTACTTTTCAGTGCATTAAAAGTGGCTTGAAAGTGTGTTATTTAGTATGTGTGAACTGCGTGAACTGTCAAAATCCATTATGAAAGTGGATTGAAAGTGGATTCTTTAGTGTTTATCACAGCCATAGAAGTGTGATACTGAGTGCAGTAAATAAATCTCCCAAGAAGTATATTGCAGGAAAAAATGTAAACGTACATTTCTTCAAGTAGATCCCAGTTCACATTCAGGTTGCAGTCGAAAGGAGAGAAAGAATCTAAAGAGTACTTTCCCTGTCACAAATGGCCAGCTTGTCTGGCATCTTGTGTGTGGGTGTATGAGGGCATCGTCTCTACAAGAGAGACCTGCAAAGATATGTATCTCCATGGAAGGCCATGTAGAGGGAGTGAGAGGACAAAGTGAGAGAAGGAGGAGGGGGTCAGAGGGCAACTCCCAGGTTAAGCCAGATTGGTATAGTGGTTGGGAGCATCTGGGAGAACTGGGTTTGATTCCCCACTCCTCTACATGCAGCCAGCTGGGTGACCTTGGGCAAGCTACAGTTCTCTCAAAGCTGTTCTCTCTCAGGCCCACCTACATCACAGGGTGTCTGTTATGGTGAGAGGAAGGGAAGGAGATTGTAAACCACTCTGAGACTCCGAGTGAAGGGCGGGGTATAAATCCAATCTCCTACTCCTACTCCTACTACTAAGACAAAAAGAGACATCCCATTCAAGGAGATAACACCTATACACCCTTAGAGTGATGTAGCGTCCCCTAATGTCCAGGCATGCTGAGTTCCTCACTCCAACGATCTCCAGGTTCTGTTTGAAGGTTGGCAATTCTACCAGTCCCACTGTAAAAGCCTTATTTATTTTACTTATCTATTAAAACGTTTATACCCTGCCTTTCCTTGTGGCTCAAGGCAGCTTACAATCACAGGTTTTTGAAAATTCCAATTTAAACTAGAGTAAATTTGTTGTTGCTGTTACCGTCAAGTCACAGCTGACGTCTGGCAACCCCTGGTGGGGTTTTCAAGGCCAGAAATGTGCAGAGGTGGTTTGCCATTGCCTGTCTCGGTGTCGCAACCCTGGTATTCCTTGGTGGTCTCCCATCCAAATACTAGCCAGGGCTGGCCCTGCTTAGCATCCAACGAGATCAGTCTAGCCTGGGCTACCCAGGTGGGGGCAGAATAAAATTTTTGTTGTTCAGTCGCACAATCGAGTCCGACTCTTCGCGACCCCATGGACCAGCTCCCGCCAGGCCTTCCGGTCTTCTGCCGTCCTCTGAAGTTTGCTCAATTTCATGTTCGTTGCATCTATGACACTGTCTAACCATCTCATCCTTTGCCGTCCCTGTCTCCTTTGACCTTCAATCTTTCCCAGCATCAGGGTCTTCTCCAGTGAGTGCTCCCTTCTCATTTAGTGGCCAAAGTATTTGAGCTTTAGTTTCATTCTCTGACCTTCCAGGGAACAGTCAGGGTTGATTTCTTTTAGAATTGACTGATTTGATCTTCTTGCAGTCCAAGGGACTCTCAAGAGTCTTCTCCAGCACCATAGTTCAAAAGAATCTATTCTTCGGCGCTCGGCCTTCCTTATAGTCCAACTCTCGCAGCCATACATGACTACTGGGAATACCATTGCTCTGACCATACGGACTTTTGTTGGCAGGGAGATGTCTCTACTTTTTATCATGCTGTTTAGGTTCCCCATCGCTTTCCTCCCAAGGAGCAGGCGTCTTTTAATTTCATGGCTGTCACAGTCTGTGGTGATCTGGGATCCCAGGAACGTGAAGTCTGTCACTACTTCCACGACTTCCCCTTCTATTTGCCAAGGAGTGATGGGGCCGGATGCCATGATCTTAGTTTTTTTTATGTTGAGCTTCAAGCCCACTTTTGCGCTCTCCTCTTTTACCACCAGATTGAGGTATCCACAGTTTTGGCCATGTTGAGAATTAGATATATCGAGAGTACGTTGCAAAGATGAGCAAAGGTTCCATGAAAACTGTCCTGTGGGGTGCATGAAATAAAAGCGGCTCTTGTGAATCAGCCAAGTGTGTCCTGTTGCAAACATTTTTGCATGTGGCCTGTTGATTCTCGAAAGTCGCAGTAGCCTGGCAGCCGAGTGGCCTGAGCTACAAAGTGGAAGGATGATGGCTGAGATTTTGCTTGGGCTATGAATTCTCTGGATGGCTGTGAAGGGAAGCTGTTCTCTCTTGGAGTGAGTCAGCATGCCCAGACACTGGGGGGCACTACATCACTCTAAGCGTGTATAGGTGTTATCTCCTTGAATGAGATGCCTCTCTTTGTATTCACCTGGGAGCTGCCCTCTGACCCCCCCCTCTCCCTCTCTCTTTGTCCTCTTCCTCACTTCACATGGCCTTCCATGGAGACCCATGTCTCTGCAGGTCTCTCCTATACATACAATGCCCTCCTACTTCCCCCCCACACAAAGTATATTGCAAAGAAAGGTGAATTTACATTTCTTCAAGTAGATCCAGTTCACATTCAGGTTGCAGTCAAAAGGAAAGAAAGAAGCCTAATCTAAAGAGTACTCTCCCTGTCACAGATGGCCAGCTTGTCCAGCATCATGTGTGTGAGAGTATGAGGACATTGTCTCTACAGGAGAGACCTGCAGAGACATGTGCCTCCATGGAAGGCCATGTACAGAGAGGGAGAGGACAAAGGGAGAGAAGAGGTCAGAGAGCAGTTCCCAGGTGAAGACAAAGAGAGGCAGCCCATTCAAGGAGATAACTCCTGTACACTCTTAGAGTGATGTAGCGCCCCCCAGTGTCCAGGCATACTACGTCGCTCAGGAGATGCCATGCCTTCAGAATCCCTTGGATACTCCCAGTGGCGAAAATTCCCTAGAGCCCTTTCTGTCTCTTCTGTTGCAAGCGGCGCTCATTCAGGTTCCTTCACTGAGGCTGTATTTTTTTTAAAAAAAAATAGATATATTTCGTTATGTAAGTGGCAGGGGGAAAAAGCTGTCAAAGACCCGAGTATCGTAATTATGATGTCTTTTATTAGGCTTGCCAAAAAAGATGAAGATTGTGCAGCCCTTGGAGACCTCCGCGGAACACTTTGAGGTCTGAAAAATCTCCTGTGCTTTTTGTCCTTTCTCTTTCGGCTAATAGGAGATGTCATGATTGCATTTCCCACACTCTGGTTAATTTTGCAAGGCTGCATGCGTCTGGAAAGCCTGCAGAAAACTGACGGCTGAAGCAGCGGCAGCGGCTAAGATCTCTTCCAGTCGCTGGAGGAATAAGGAAAGGCAGTGGTGGATGCAAAAAATGGGGAGAACAGGTGGGCCCAGGTTTGGTTGGAGGTGCATGCGTGGCAAGAAGGCATCGGTGTACGACTGTGCATGCGCAGCAACGCTGCCTTTCATCGGCCTGCGTATTCATTCTTGGGTGGTTTTTGTTTGTCTTGCCATCAGCTCACAGTTCAGTTCAGTTTACTGTTAGTACAGTTCAAGACCAGCTCGAAATCAGTGAAGAAGTAATCTTCAAGACCATATAAATGTAAATATACAGTATACAATTTTAAAAATTTTTAATTTAAAAATAAAGCAAGTATTACAAATCACTGCATCTAATTATTACAGTTCAACTGCACCCCTACATAAGAACATAAGAACATAAGAGACGCCAATGTTGGATCAGGCCAAAGGCCCATCCAGTCCAACACTCTGTATCACACAGTGGCCAGAAATACCAGTGCCATCAGGAGGTCCACCAGTGGGGCCAGGACATTAGAAGCCCTCCCACTGTTGACCCCCCCCCCAAGCACCAAGAAGACAGAGCATCACTTTTTAATTGTTATCTTAATTGTTGTTTTGCTTCCTTGCAAATTTTACAGTGGACTTTATTTATTTGATTTATTTATTTATTTGGCTTATATACCACCCTCCCCACGGAAGGGATCAGGGCGGTTCAAAACAATCTCAGTATAATACCAATAAAACAACAATTAAGATAACAATTAAAACCGTGGGAGTCGGGACTCCTTTTCCTGACATGTTTTCTTTAATTAAAGCAGGAAGAGAGGCGACTGCCTGCCTGTTGACACGCTTCATCGGTGCACAGACACGACAAAACCGCCAAATACTAGCCAGGGCTGACAAGACTGGACTAGCCTGGGCTATCCAGGACCTCTGTATTAAACAGATGTGCAGGAACTCATTTGCATATTAGGCCACACCTTCCTGATGTAGCCAATCCTCCAAGAGCTTACAGAGCTCTTCTTACAGGAGCTACTGTAAGCTCTTGGAGGATTGGCTACATTAGGGGTGTGTCGCTTAATATGCAAATGAGTACCTGCTACAAAAATAGCCCAAAGGTGGGTTAGATGCGCATGCGCAGTGAGAAAAGATTGGTGCATGCCTGAGCATGGGCAACAATGCTGACGTTCACTGATCTGCATCTTTTTAAAAATCATTATTTAAAATAGTTACATGCCCACCTTTTTTTCTGAGCGCTTCTATTCTGGAAGCAGGTAACAACAGTGTAAAAAGAGTTGTCTAAAACTGGGGGTCACTGGGGGTGTGGAGGGGTGTGTGCGGTCACTGGGGGTGTGTGGGGGAGGAGGCATTTGTGAATGTCCTGCATTGTGCAGGGGGTTGGCCTAGATGACCCTGGAGGTCCCCTTCCCACTCTATGACTCTGTGAAATATTAGAGACCAGAGAGCTAAAAACATCTTGTGAACCCAACGGCAGGCATTTCCCCCTGTGCCTGGACTGCTCCAAAAACCCTCTCTGGAGCAGCTCTGTTTGGCAGTTCTGCCAGAAGCCCCCTTGACCTGTGGCTGTTCTGAGGCCTTGGAGGCAGCCACTGCGATGGGGTGGTGTCCCAGGAACCTTTGGCTCTCCCCACCATCCCTCCTGCATGCTGTTTGTGTGCATTTCCCCCCCCCCCCATTGGAGACCTTGGCGAAGCTGCGGTTCGGAGGGTGCCCACTAAACCAGGTCATGCCGCCACCCCTCAGTCACAGGTTTTCTCTGGCATTAGCTGTTCACTGAGCCTGTATTTATAGAATGGTGGGTGTGCAGCCTGGTCGGGTGCAAACGGTGTCAGCGCCACAGCTTCCACTGGCAGGGAAATGAGGAGCTTGTCACAGGGGAAAGGAGACGCCGCGCTCTCTCTTTCTCAATGGCAGGGATGCTCTGAACGTGGAATTCGCCGCTGCAGGAAGTGGTGGCGGCTATGAGCATAGACAGCCTCAAGAGGGGATTGGAGAAACAGATGGAGCAGAGGTCCATGAGTGGCTCTTAGCCACAAGGTATAGATGGAACACTCTGTCTGGAGCAGTGATGCTCTGTCTTCTTGGTGTTTGGGGGCCCACAGTGGGAGGGCTTCTGGAGTTTGGGCCACTGTGGACCTTCTGATGGCCCCTGGGTTTTGGCCACTGTGTGACACAGAGTGCTGGACTGGATGGGCCATTGGCCTGATCCAACATAGCTTCTCTTATGTGCTTGCATCTGGGGCAATTATGCTCTGTAATCTTGGTGCTGGGGGGGGCAACAGTAGGAGGGCTGCTGGAGTTCTGGCTCCGCTGGTGGACCTCCTGATGGCACCTGGGTTTTGGCCATTGTATGACACAGAGTGCTGGACTGGATGGGCCATTGGCCTGATCCAACATAGCTTCTCTTATGTTCTTGCGTCTGGGGCAATGGTGCTCTGTAATCTTGGTGCTGGGGGGGGCAACAGTGGGAGGGCTGCTGGAGTTCTGGACCCACTGGTGGGACCTCCTGATGGCACCTGGGTTTTGGCCATTGTATGACACAGAGTGCTGGACTGGATGGGCCATTGGCCTGAGCCAACATAGCTTCTCTTATGTTCTTATGACTGTCTTTGGAAAACATGGATTGAAACAGCCCTGTTAACGTAGCTTCTCTTTCCCCACTCCCCACCACAATCCACTTTCCTTGGAACCACGCAGGGCTTTGAAACGCAGGCACAAAGTCCCAGAACTGCTTTCCTGACCCTCAGCAAGGAATTGGGCAAACGGCTTTTGCTATCACCCGTTTGTCTTTGCACATGTGCGTACATGCACCGACATGAATTTGGGCATTGCTGTGTGTGAAACAAGGTGAGTTCTAGACATCTCATAGTGCCAGCCCTGAGACAGCACATGCCCAAATGCCATCCAGTCTTGCAGCAGTAGAAAAGAGCCAAAGTCCAGGAGCACCTTAAAGACGAACAAAATTTGTGGCAGGGGATGAACTTTCATGAGTCACTGCTCCCAGAGCAGAATCTACATTTTTTTTGTTCTAAACAGTGAACGCAGTTCCCTTCTGGGCTCTGCGGCAGGAAGGAGTGGTCCTTTGGGGCCTTGAAATGGAAGGGAAGGCGGCTCATCGCCAAAGAACAAAATTCACCTACATATGCTGTGATTGTCTGAAATTGGGGGGGGGATTAGTTTGCCAGCAGTTAAGGTAAAAGGTAAAGGTTTCCCTTGCTCGAAAGCCAGTCGAATCCGACTCTGGGGTTGCGGTGCTCATCTCCGTTTCAAAGCAGAAGAGCCAGCGCTGTCCGAAGATGTTTCCGTGGTCATGTGGCCGGCATGACTACACACCAAGGCGCACGGAATGCTGTTACCTTCCCACTTGCAATTTCTTGCTTTCGAACTGCTAGGTTGGCAGGAGCTGGAACTAGAGACGGGAGCTCACTCCGTCATGCGGCAACTCGGATCTCGAACTGCTGAACTACCGACCTTCCATAGCCTGCAGTTCAGCGTCTTAACCACAGAGGACGACAACGACACATAATAGAGGTTTATAAAATAATGCATAGGGTGGAGAGAGTTGACAAAGAGAATTTTTTCTCCCTCTCCTGAAATACCAGACCTCGAGGGCATCCAATGAAGCCGATGGGCAGTAGTTTCAGGATGGACAAAAGGAAATACTACTTTACACAGAGAGTGATTCAAATGTGGAATTCACTGCCAGAGGCCATAGTGATGGCCACAGAAATAAACAGATTCATGAAGGATGTGTATTGACAGCAACTAGCCATGGTGACTGAGGGAAACCTCCATGTTTAGAGGCATTAAGCCTCTGAATCCCAAAGCCAGGAGGAGGCATTGAGGGAAGGCCTTGGCCTCTATGCTCTGTTGTTGACCTTCCAAAGGAACTGGTTGGCCTTTGTGTGAGACAGGATGCTGGACTAGATGGACTATCGGTCTGATCCAGCAGGGCTCTTCTTATGTTCTTAACACTGGACTCTTCACTGTGTATTATCGAACACATCCTAGCATCTTAACAATGGACAAAATAAGTCACATTTAAAGATTAAAGACATCATTGCAAATACATTGCATATTCCTATAAGATACATAGGAAGCATCATGACCTAATGCTAGAGATTACATTTAAAAATCATATTTTGAGTGATCTGGAAAAAGCATTCAGCTCATTTTGAAAAAGGAACACATGAAGCTCCCTTACATTGAATCAGACCACCGGTCCATCAAGTTCAGTATTGTCTACTCAGACTGGCAGCAGCTCTCCAGGGTCTCAGGCAGAGGTCTTTCGCAGCACCTACTATTAGTTCTTTTAACTGGAGATGTCGGGGAAATATTTCATAATTCTTTTTCTTTCTGGTGCTCTCCAAAAGGTCCACGTTTTCTGTGGCGAAATTGGGAAGAAGGGTCTTTGGAAGAAACCCCCCCCCCAGTCATTTCCCCTGATCTGCCCCCATTTCCCCCTCCTGCACCTTCACCTCTCTGATTCCAATTAAGAGATTGAACGCATGCTCTGAAAGGTCGAAAGCTTGTGGGCGCATGTGTATTTCCTGGCATGTGTCAACTCTCTTTTAAGAGTCAATAGGCACACACACACACAACATAGAGAGAGAGATCTTTCTTTCTGGGCACGTGTCAAATCTCTTCTTGGAGTAAACAAACGATTAAAACAAGGGAACCTCCGTCGAAGGGGCACCATCCGGGTTGGCCACCCTGCCAGACATAACGCTGCCCCTTATGGGGGGAGGGTGGGCTTCCTTCCCTGAGCCAGAACCACAACGCCTGGGTTTGCGCTGTTGCATCCATCCAGCAGCGCACTTTCCTCCCCTGGAGCGGCCTGGGACCCCCCCGGGTTGGGGGGGAGACCCCACCTCCTAAGCCTCGCCCCCCTCCCCACCCATGGGCTGCCTGCAAACTGCCCCCCCCCCGTCGGTTTGGGAGGAGGGTGCTTCCTTCCCAGGGCGCGCGCTCCCGCCTGCTCTGCGGGCCCCTCCCCTTCTCCTCCGGGGCCCCCTCCGATTGGCCGCGGCCCCCCTCCTTATGCAAATCGGGAGGCGCGGAGCCCGGGGCTGACGTCAGCAGGGCCAGCGGCGGAGCGGGAGCGCGCCCGGCGGGGGGGGGAGGCGAGGGGAGCGCGCGCAGCGGCCGGCCCGGCCAGGGAGGCAAGGGAGAGGGAGGGGCAGGGCGGAGGAGGCGGCGGC